>NC_069502.1:1146888621-1146913621 GCF_027579735.1 Bombina bombina | reverse complement strand
CTTAAGCAAATACAGGAATTTGAGACAGAATTAACCACATTTAAAAATCACAAGTGGGACACTGTCACCTTAGATTACAAAGACATGAGGGTGTATAGATGGTTGTTTTCAGCAGATGAAAGAAAAGCCCTGATTGATACTAGACCCAGAAGACTCTGCTATTATAGGCCACCAAATATTACTACAGTGGACACATCAGGAAATAGTTCTGATTCGGATGCAACCTTGAATACAGGGAGTCAGCAGAGAGTGTATACAAGTGGAGTGCTTATGCGCTCAAAAAACTTGGCACAGGACACGTCAGGAGAGGTGGTGGTAAGTGGCAGACCACCCAGATCAAGGAGACTGTAGCTCCAGACATCGTCATCAACTTGAGTTCATACCCTTTGTCACCCCTTGAATCTAGGGTACTGAATAAGTAACTCTCATTTATTCATACTTCCTTTCAGAAACCATTTGCAATGTTTGTGGACTTAAAAAAATTTGAACGCAACCTTAAACAGCACTTTGGAGTCACTACAAAAGAGGCCAGACAATTTAAACAGAAAAGCCGGTCTGACCCTAGCATACAACCTATGCTAAGTTATTGGTTGAACAGACCGAAGAAAGTTTTGTACAGAGCAAACCCCAATGTAGTAATAACTTATCCAAAGAGGAAAGGATGGCATTGGATGCACCAAGTACAAGGAAAGATCTTATCTTTAGAGAAGCTGATAAGGGTGGTTCTTTGGTGATATTAGATTATACTTACTACCAGCAAGTAGAAATATCCCAGCTGGATGATACCAATACCTATAAACAGCTTCCACATGATCCGACAAGGATATTTAAATCCCAGATTTACCGGATTCTAAATCAGGCACTACAGGATGGATGGCTGGACAAGAATGAAGTGAGCTTCATGACAATACAATATCCTCACATCCCAGCCTTTTATACCTTGCCAAAGATACATAAGCATCCTAGCTGTCCACCTGGTAGGCCAATAGTGTAATCTATTGGTTCACTTTTACAACCTGTTGCCACATATCTTGATAAGATTCTCCAACCACTGGTACGCAATATGACATCTTTCCTTTTGGACTCTGTGTCTGATCAAGGAGTTAAAACTCTTTCCAAAAATTGCAAAACCACTATTACTTGTTACACTTGACGTGGTGAGCTTATATACTGTGATACCTCACACTCAAGGGCTGATGGCTATTCGGAAACAATTGAATCAACATCCCTTTGTGGGACCCCCAGTGGAGCTCATTTTGGAGCTACTTGAGATGTGCCTAACTAGGAATTATTTTAAATTTGAAAAGTCTTTTTATTTACAGCTGATGGGGTTAAATATGGCCCCATCGTACGCCAATTTGTATATGGCCCAATTTTGAAGAATGTGACACAGACCTGTTTAAACATCATCAGATCAAGTATTTTAAGAGGTACATTGACGATTTGTTCCTATTATGGAATGGCACTGAGGAGGAACTACATGATTGGTTTACCAGCACTCAAGCTACTCCATCTCTGCAATTTAAGATGACATTCAGCGACAAGACGGTTAATTTTTTTGGATCTAAGAGTATATATATATATATATATATATATATATATATATATATATCTCACAGTTTAAAAGAGTGGTGCAAAATAATAGCAGGAACAGGCTCGGGTCCAATTGGTAGAAATGAAATCTGAATTTTTGCAAAGAGGGTACAAAGAAAAACATATCCAACAACATCTCAATACTTTTTTGAACATGGATCAGGAAACTGCCTTGATGACATCAGAACGACAGCAACAGGAAGACAGAATGATTCTTACGAGATAAACGAGAGCTGACAAAGCTAGTGAAACAGGACTGGCATATTGTGGAATCTGACCAGAACTTACCTTTCAGGAAGATGCAACACCCTAAAGTGGGTTACAGAAGATCTCGTTCCATTAGGGACATTCTGGTACACAGTTACAAGACAGCCACTTGGCTCCAACAAGTGAAACCTGGCTATTATAGATGTGCTGGATGCATTACCTGTAATGGACTACTAACCCCAAATTCTTTACCTTTCCAGGTACAATTCAAAAATTCAAAATCTAGCATAGAGTAACCTGCACTACAACTTTTATTGTGTGGGTTATGCTATGTTGGAAAAACGGCGTCTGCCCTCTGGACGCGTATGACCAATCATCGCACATCAATTAGAGCAGCCATAAATAAGAGTCCGAACAACCTGTGGCTCGGCATTTTGCTCTGAGTGGCCATACCGTCTCTGATTTGAGGTATGTAATCATAGATCACATCCCCCCCCCTCCATTTAGAGGGGAAGATAGAGGCAGGATGCTTCTGCAGTGCGAGTCAAGGTGGATATTCAAACTGGGCACTTTGGTGCCCAGGGGTTTGATTACTCACCTTGACTGGTGCGGTTTCCTGTAGGCACATTGGCTCTTGTTGCTAGATAGGATAGTTCAGTTACCTAATATGTGGAGTTCTGTTTTAGCTAGGGTATTAGGATATTGGCATATAAAATGTATTGTTAGAAGACTTGGCTAACCATTTGTGCTTTCCTAGATACTTCTTTCTATGCCTATTCTATGTTTAGGATTGTTGCTTTCTTGAATGGAGGAAGACATAAGCTAAGATCTCAGTCTAATTGAATAGATTTTGTATTCTGATTCGATTAGATCTGTTACACTGTAGATATGATGTGTGACTAATTAGTTTATTAGCTGGAATGCTGTTTTTTAAGACTGTTAGCAATAACTATGCTGCGGTCCTAAAGATTGTTCTGAGATATTATTCTTGCCTGTTCTGTGCAGCAAAGTGTAAATATAGTGACACACCAAGTAGAGTTAAGCACTGTGATGTACTACATTGTCCGATGTCTTTGTATGTTTTTAGACACACCACTTCCGGTTGCTAGGGCGACGTGCTGCGCCTGCGCAGTGGTGCGGCTAGGACGCAGAGGCACTTCCGGTTTCGTGGTAATGGTGTTTTGGTGATGGTATTAAGGACTAATGTATGGGTATTATTATTTTATATGGTCTGAAGACGGGGATAATATCCCCGAAACATCACTGTTATGGTTTAATAAATTGAACGTTTTTTTGTGAAAAGATCCGGTGAGTGCTTTCTACTTTGGTTCGTTGGATGTTTACTTTAAATGCACCCTGGTCAGTTATACAGAAAAAAGTGTGTGCGGAGCCCTGAGGAGGATTATTGTATGTATGTATGTATGTAGCCCCTATCCTAAATTTCAGAAGCAAGTGAGGCACTTAAGCTATTGGTTATTTGAGTGTAATTAAGACAAGTGATAAGATGAGGATTGGTTTTGAGGGCTAAACATCAGGGTGGTTATTATTTATTTGTAAAGAGTCACCATGTTCCATATTTCTGGGTGTACTAGTAAATGTATACAGAAAGAGAAGCACTCTATCATGAACGAACAGCTCAGTAGCTTGTTCTATGGCAAATTACCACACAGGAGCAGCCTCTTAAGCCCAATTATACTTCAGAAAAGTTCCGCTGTGAAAAGCACATCAGTCTGATCCCACCTAGTAGGATCAGTCCATCGCCGAAATACCAGGCAGTCCTCCTCTGAACAAGGAATATGACTTCTCCAGTCAATCATTTCGGCCTTCATTGGGACTCGTCAGTGAGGTGCAGCCACATTATTCTAAGCAAATTGGGCAAGGAGTCCACGTCTGGTTTCCCCCATTACCCTTAGGGAGACTTTCCAAAGGTCATAATACAAATGCACACAGAAAGAGAAGTGCTCTATTAGGAACGAATAACAGCTTAGTAGCTTGTTCTATGGCGATTTACCACCCATTAGCAGCTTCTTCTAACCCAATTGTGCTTTTCACAGAGAAGAACTTTCCTGAAGTATATCACTCATCTGGCCAAGTAAGATCAGACCAGTGCCAAAATACCAGACAATCCTGATATACTCCAGGAAAGTTCTCCTCTGTGAAAAGTGCAATTGGGCTAATAGAGGCTGCTCCTAGGTGGTGACTCTTCATAGGACAAGCTACTGAGCCGTTGTTCGTTCCTAGTAGAGCGCTCCCCTTTCTGTATGAATTTGTAGTACTAGTAGATGTACATAGTGACACTAATTAAAATGATTTTAAAAAATCTATAGGAAATAGATTAAACAAAACACATAGAGGAGGAGGAGGATCCTGCTCTAAAGAGCGTGTAGTCTTCAGGTGATGAGATGAATCGTGTTACATGATTTTATTATTTTAAGGTGATTAATGATTTGCCTCTGTGAGTAAGGGGCTTACATCTCAAAAAAAAATTTGGTAGACAGAGAACAGTTACCTAATATAGGTGTATCAATAAAAAAAATCCTGTAGGCGGTAATGAGAGGGAATAGTTGTAGGAGAGGGTCCTGTGATTAGGGTGTAGGTGTGTGTGTTTTATTAATAAAAAAAAATATACACACACACACGTTCTCCACAGAAACTTTTGCCAGCTGGGTGGCATTATGAAGTAGCCGGGTGGGGGGCAATATACTACTTTGCAATATTATAACATATTTTTGTCATTTATAATTGTTACTTAAGCTATCCAATACACAAATTAATTGCATTATTTAATATAAATTGATTAAATTATAATGTGAGCAATAAACATTGAAAACATTTAATATTAACGAATTATCAATTTAATATTGGCTTTAATGTTAATGGGTTGGATTTTGGAAAAATAGTTTTTTTTAAATGGCACAGCTTGGAGAGGTGATGGGACCAAGTGTAAACAACAATATCTTATGTCATTTAGGCAATATTAACATGTCATAATACAGCTTATACATACTGTAGTACCCTCAGAAAAACATAATTTATGCTTACCTGATAAATTTATTTCTCTTGTAGTGTATCCAGTCCACGGATCATCCATTACTTATGGAATATATTCTCCTTCCCAACAGGAAGCTGCAAGAGTCCACCCACAGCAAAGCTGCTATATAGCTCCTCCCCTAACTGCCATATTCAGTCATTCGACCGAAAACATGCAGAGAAAGGAAAAACCATAGGGTGCAGTGGTGACTGTAGTTCAAATGAAAAAATTACCTGCCTTAAAGTGACAGGGCGGGCCATGGACTGGATACACTACAAGAGAAATAAATTTATCAGGTAAGCATAAATTATGTTTTCTCTTGTTAAGTGTATCCAGTCCACGGATCATCCATTACTTATGGAATACCAATACCAAAGCTAAAGTACACGGATGATGGGAGGGACAAGGCAGGTACTTAAACGGAAGTTACCACTGCCTGTAAAAAACCCTTTCTCCCAAAAATAGCCTCCGAAGAAGCAAGGTATCAAATTTGTTAAATTTGAAAAGTATGAAGCGCAGACCAAGACTCCGTCTTGTAAATCTGTTCAACAGAAGCCACATTTAAAAAAGGCCCAAGTGAAAACCACAGCTCTAGTAGAATGAGCTGTAATCCCTTCAGGAGGCTGCTGTCCAGCAGTCTCATAAGCTAAATGAATTATGCTTTTTAACCAAAAAGACAGAGAGGCTGCTGAAGTCTTTTGACCTCTCCTCTGTCCAGAATAGACAACAAACAAGGTGAACGTTTGATGAAAACTGTAGTAGCTTGTAAGTAAAACTTTAAAGCACAAACCACGTCCAATATTGTGTAATAGACGTTCCTTCTTTGAGGAAGGATTAGGATACAAGCATGGAACAACTATCTCTTGAGTGATGTACTTGTTAGATACCACCTTAGGAAAAAACCCAGGTTGGTACGCAGGACTACCTTATCCGTACGAAGGACCAGATAAGGAGAATCACATTGTAACACAGATAACTTGGAGACTCTACGAGTCGAGGAATTAGCTACCCAAAAGGAACTTTCCAAGATAAAGATTGATATCTATGGAACAAAAAAGGTTCAAACGGAACTTCTTGAAGAACCTTAAGAATCAGGTTTAAGCTCCATGGCGGAGCAACAGTTTTAAACACAGGCTTGGATCTAACCAAAGCCTGACCAAATGCCTGAACGTCTAGAATACCTGCCAGACGCTTGTGCAAAAAAATAGAGTAAAAATCTGTCCCCTTTTAAGGAATTAGCTGACAACCCTTTTCTCAAAAACATCTTGGAGAAAAGATAATATCCTGGGAATCCAGACTTTACTCCATGAGTAACCCTTGGATTCATAACAATCAGATATTTACACCATATCTATGTTCAATTTTCCTAGAGACAGGCTTTCATGTCTGTATTAAGGTATCAATGACTGACTCGGAGAAGCCATGCTTTGATAACATCAAGCGTTCAGTCTCCAGGCAGTCCATCTCAGATTGATTCTATTTAGATGGTTGAAAGGACCCTGAGGTAGAGGGACCTGTCTCTGAAGCAGAGACCGTGATGGAAAGGATGACATGTCCACCAGATCTGCATACCAGGTCCTGCGTGGCTACGCAGGCGCTGTCAAAAACACCAAAGCCCTCTCCTGCTTGGTCTTGACCTCCGGAGGAAATCCCACTCCCCCGGAAGAAAAGTCTGACGACTTAGAAAATCCACCTCCCAGTTCTCAACACCTGGGATATGGATAGCTGATAGACAAGAGTGAGTCTCTGTCCAGTGAATTATTGTAAGACTTCTAACATCGCTAGGGAACTTCTGTTCCCCCTTGATGGCTGATGTAAGCCACAGTCGTGTATATTGTCCGACTGAGTATGATGTACCTCAGAGTTGCTAACTGAGGCCAAGTCTGAAGAGCATGGAATATCACTCCCAGTTCCAGAATATTTATTAGAAGGAGGGTCTCCTCCTAAGTCCACTATCCCTGAGCCTTCAGGGAGTTCCAGACTGCATCCCAACCTAAAAGGCTGGCATCTATTGTAACAATTGTCCCATCTGACCTGCGGAAGGTCATACCCTTGGACAGATGGACCCGACATAGTCACCAGAGAAGAGAATCTCTGGTCTCTTGGTCCAGGTTTAACAGGGGGACAAATCTGTGTAATCCCCGTTCCTCTGACTGAGCATGCATAGTTGCAGCGGTCTGAAATGTAGACGTGCAAACGGTACTATGTCCCTTGCCGCTACCATTAAGCCGATTTCATTCATGTACTGAGCCACCGAAGGGCGCGGATGGGATGAAAAAAAAAAAAAAAACACGGCAGAAATTTAGAAACTTTGACAACCTGGACTCCGTCAGGTAAATTTTCATTTCTACAGAATCTATCAGAGTCCCTAGGAGGGAAACCCTTGAGATTGGGGATAGAGAACTCTTTCCTTGTTCACTTTCCACCCATGTGATCTCAGAAATGCCAGTACTACGTCCGTATGAGACTGGGCAATTTGGATGTTTGACGCCTGTATCAGGATGTCGTCTAAATAAGGGGCCACTTCTATGCCCCGCGGTCTAAGGACCGCCAAAGCGACCCCAGAACCTCCATAAAGATTCTTGGGGCTGTAGATATCCCAAAGGAAAGAGCTACAAACTGGTAATGCCTGTCTAGAAAGGCAAACCTGAAAAACGATGGTGATCTTTATGCATCACAATGTGAGGATAAGCATCCTTCAAATCCATTGTAGTCCTCTATTGACTCTCCTGGATCATAGTTAAGATGGTACGAATAGTTTCCATCTTAAATGACGGAATTCTGAGGAATTTGTTTAAGATCTTTAGATCCAAAATAGGTCTGAAGGTTCCCTCTCCTTGGGAACCACAAACAGATTTGAGTAAAAACTCTGTCCCTGTTCCTCTCTTGGAACTGGATGGATCTCGTACACAATGTAAGAATGCCTCCTTCTTTATCTGGTTTGCAGATAATTGTGAAAGGCGAAATCTCCCCTTTTTTTGGGGGGGAATCTTTGAAATCCAGAAGATATCTCTGGGATATAAATTCCAATGCCTAGGGATCCTGGGCATCTCTTGCCCACGCCTGGGCAAAGAATGAAAGTCTGCCCCCTATAGGATCCGTTACCGGATAGGGGTCCGTTCCTTCATGCTGCCTTAGAGGCAGCAGCAGGCTCCTTGGCCTGCTTATCTTTGTTCCAGGTCCGATTGTCTCCAGACCGCCTTGGACTGAGCAAAAATTCCCTCTTGTTTTGCCTTAGAGGAAGAGGATGCCACACCTGCCCTGAAGTTTTTAAAAGGTACGAAAATTAGACTTTTTTTTTTTTTTTTTTTTGCCCTTGATTTAGACCTATCCTGAGGAAGGGCATGACCTTTTCCTCCAGTGATATAAGCAATAATCTCCTTCAAACCAGGCCCGAATAGGGTCTGCCCCTTGAAGGGAAGTTAAGTAGCTTATTTATTAAAGTCACGACAGCTGACCATGATATAAGCCATAGCGCTCTGCGCGCCAGTATAGTAAAAAACAGAATTCTTAGCCGTTAGTCTAGTCAAATGAACAAGGCATCAGAAAACAAAGGAATTGGCTAGCATAAGCTTGTCAAATATATTCATCCAATGGAGTCGCTTAACTGTAAAGCCTCATCAAGAGACTCAACCCAGAACGCCGCAGCAGCAGTGACAGAAGCAATGTATGCAAGGGGCTGCAGGATAAAACCCTGTTGAATAAACATTTTTTATCCATTGGATCTAAAAAGCACAACAGTCCTCGTCAGAGGTAGTGGTACGCTTAGCTAGAGTAGAAACTCTTCTCTCCACCTTAGGAACTGTCTGCCAGAAGTCCCGTGTGGTGGTAACTATTAAAAAACATTCTTCTAAAAAATAGGAGGGGAAGAGAACGGCACACCTGGTCTATCCCATTCCTTATTAAAAAAATTTTTAGTAAACCTCTTTAGGTATTGGAAAAACATCAGTACACACCGGCACTGCATATTATTTATCCAGTCTACACAATTTCTCTGGCCCTGCGATTGTACACATTCATTCAGAGCAGCCAAAGCCTCCCTGAGCAACAAGTGGAGGTTCTCAAGCATAAATTTTAAATGTAGAAATATCAGAATCAGGTTAAATCATCTTCCCTGAGTCAAAAAAAAAAAAATCACCCACAGACTAAGCATATTGTGAGGTAGTATCATACATGGTTCTTAAAGCGTCTGTATGCTCTGTATCTACCCCCAGAGCTAACTGCTTTCCTTTAATTTCAGGTAGTCTGACTAATACTGCTGCCAGAATATTATTCACCACCTTTGCCATGTCTTGTAAAATAAACGCTATGGGTGCCCTTGATGTACTTGGCGCCATTTGAGCGCGAGTCCCTGAAGCGGGAGTCGAAGGGTCTGACACGTGGGGAGAGTTAGTCGGCATAACTTTCCCCTCGACAGAATCCCCTGGTAAAGAAACGCTATGGGTGCCCTTGATGTACTTGGCGCCATTTGAGCGTGAGTCCCTAAAGCGGGAGTCAAAAGGTCTGACACGTGGGGAGAGTTAGTCGGCATAACTACCCCCACGACAGAATCCTCTGGTGATAATGTTTTTAAAGACAAAAAATGATCTTTATTGTTTAACATGAAATCAGTACATCTGGTACACATTCTAAGATGGGGTTCCACCATGGCTTTAAAACATAATGAACACAGAGCTTCCTCTATGTCAGACATGTTAGAACAGACTAATAATGAGACTAGTAAGCTTGGAAAACACTTTAAATCAAGTTAACAAGCAAATATATAAAACGTTACTGTGCCTTTAAGAGAAACAAATTTTGCCAAAATTTGAAATAACAGTGAAAAAAGGCAGTTAAACTAACAAAATTTTTACAGTGTATGTAACAAGTTAGCAGAGCATTGCACCCACTTGCAAATGGATGATTAACCCCTTAATACAAAAAACAGATTAACAAAACGAAAAATATGTTTTAAACAGACATAACAGCTCCTACTTTTGAAGCCCTTTTGAGCCCTTCAGAGATGTCCTATAGCATGCAGGGGACTGCTGAGGGAAGCTGAATGTCACTGTTTGTAATTTTAACTGCACCAACTGTAACTTTTATACTATAACAGTGGAAAGCCTCAGGAAACTGTTTCTATGCTAAATTTAAGCCAGCCATGTGGAAAAAACTTAGGCCCCAATAAGTTTTATCACCAAACATATGTTAAAAAACGATTAAACATGCCAGCAAACGTTTTAAAACACATTTTTACAAGAGTATGTATCTCTATTAATAAGCCTGATACCAGTCGCTATCGCTGCATTTAAGGCTTTACTTACATTACTTCGGTATCAGCAGTATTTTCTTAGTCAATTCCATTCCTAGAAAAATATTTTACTGCACATACCTTATCTGCAGGAAAACCTGCACGCCATTCCCCCTCTGAAGTACCTCACTCCTCAGAATGTGTGAGAACAGCAAATGGATCTTAGTTACGTCTGCTAAGATCATAGAAAAACGCAGGCAGATTCTTCTTCCAAATACTGCCTGAGATAAACAGCACACTCCGGTGCCATTTAAAAATAACAAACTTTTGATTGAAGAATAAACTAAGTAGAAAGCACCACAGACTCTCACAACCTCCTATCTATGTTGAGGCTTGCAAGAGAATGACTGTATATGGCAGTTAGGGGAGGAGCTATATAGCAGCTTTGCTGTGGGTGGACTCTTGCAGCTTCCTGTTGGGAAGGAGAATATATTCCATAAGTAATGGATGATCCGTGGACTGGATACACTTAACAAGAGAAAAAGATAGTACAGTACGCAATGGTAATTTTTGTCAGATGTCACAATATCACAATATTGTTGCAGGATAGAGGTAAATTCCCTCTTGTCTGGAATGTATGTGGCCGTCCTTTCTTCTACTTATTTTAACAACCAGAAAATACAGATGCTGTCATTTACTCGGAAACACCTGCTCTCCCACGCCACACCCTCTTCCTCCTTTTATCCATTTCCCTCTTCCAAACACAATGAATATAAAACAAAAATAAAATGTGTCCACTATATTAGTTCAGTTACATTGTGGCCCCGATAAGCCTTTCGTTAAGCTTTTTGCGTAGTTGCTGTCATCACATTTGTAGAAATTGGAAACTGAATGACACCAATGGGCTTAAAAGTGCACAAGTCCACACTAAAGATATACCTTTTGAAAAGTTACCCATTTATTTTTAATAAAAACACATTATAGACCTCCAATAATACTCTGTCGCATGACCGACCTGTTTTTCTGAGCATACGTGAATCAAGAGCTCCCCCCCCCCCATCTCAGAAGATGTGCAGGCCGCAGAGTTTGTGAGCTGTCAAATGCTGAGCTATTACCCACACATTTGCACATTTTAAATAAGTTATATTAATCAATGAGTTCTGGCACCTTTCTCTTTAAAAAAAAAAAAAAACAACAACAAAAAATGTATGTAACTATAACACATATTCTTCAATTGTTGATAACTATCTAGCTCTGTCCAAATGTGCCTCACATTGCTTTGACACAGAGCTGGTGTAGCTGTGCATAATCAAGTCAATGCTGATTGGACAGAGATCAAAGGGGGGAAAAACACCCATTTCAGGGATATTTGGAATCTTTAAACTATTTGTAATATATATATATATATATATATATATATATATATATATATATATATATATATATATATATATATATATATATATATATATATATATATATATATATATATATATATATATATATATAATCACACACACACAGTATCTCACAAAAGTGACTATACCCCTCACATTTTTGTAAATATTTTATTATATCTTTTCATGTGACACTGAAGAAATGACACTTTGCTACAATGTAAAGTAGTGAATGTACAGCCTGTATAACAGTGTAAATTTGCTGTCCCCTCAAATTAACTCAACACACAGCCATTAATGTCTAAACCGTTGGCAACAAAAGTGAGTACACTCCTAAGTGGAAATGTCCAACTTAGGCCCAATTAACCATTTTCCCTCCCAGGTGTCATGTGACTCGTTAGTGTTACAAGGTCTCAGGTGTGAATGGAGACAGGTGTGTTAAATTTAGTGTTATCGCTCTCACACTCTCTCATACTGGTTAGTGGAAGTTCAACATGGCACCTCATGGCAAAGAACTCCCTGAGGATCTGAAAAAAAAGAATTGTTACTCTACATAAAGATGGCCTAGGCTATAAGAAGATTGTCAAGACCCTGAAACTAAGCTGAAGCACGGTGGGCAAGACCATAGAGCGGTTTCACAAAACAGGTTCCACTCAGAACAGGCCTCACCGAGGTTGAGTGCACATGCTCAGCATCATATCCAGAGGTTGTCTTTGGGAAATAGACATATGAGTGCTGCCAGCATTGCAGCCGAGGTTGAAGGGGTGCGGGGTCAGCCTGTCGGTGCTCAGACCATACGCCAAACACTGCACCAAACTGGTCTGCATGGCTGTCATTGCAGAAGGAAGCCTTTTCTAAAGATGATGCACAAGAAAACCCGCAAACAGTTTGCTGAAGACAAGCAGACTAAGGACATGGATCACTGGAACCATGTCCTGTGGTCCGATGAGACCAAGATAAACTTATTTGGTTCAGATGGTGTCAAGCGTGTGTGGCGATAACCAGGTGAGGAGTATAAGAACAAGTGTGTCTTGCCTACAGTCAAGCAAGCATGGTGGTGGGAGTGTCATGGTCTGGGCCTGCATGAGTGCTGCCGGCACTGGGGAGATACAGTTCATTGAGGGAACCATGAATGCCAACATGTACTGTGACATACTGAAGCAGAGCATGATCCCCTCCCTACGGAGACTAGGACGCAGAGCAGTATTCCAACATAACGACCCCAAACACACCTCTAAAATAACCACTGCCTTGCTAAAGAAGCTGAGGGTAAAGGTGATGGATTGGCCAAGCATGTCTCCAGACCTAAACCCTATTGAGGCATCCTCAAAAGGAAGGTGGGGGAGCGCAAGGTCTCTTACATCCACCAGCTCCGTGATGTCGTCATGGAGGAGTGGAAGAGGACTCCAGTGGCAACCTGTGAAGCTCTGGTGAACTCCATGCCCAAGAGGGTTAAAGGGACACTGAATCCTATTTTTTTTCTTTCATAATTCAGATAGAGCATGCAATTTTAAGCAAATTTCTAATTTACTCCTATTATCATTTTTTCTTTGTTCTCTTGCTATCTTTATTTGAAAAAGGCATCTAAACTTTTTTTTCTTGGTTCAGAACTCTGGACCGCACTTTTTTATTGGTGGATTAATTTATCCACCAATCAGCAAGGACAACCCAGGTTGTTCACCAAAAATGGGCCGTCATCTAAACTTGCATTTCAAATAAAGATCATAAAGAAAATTTGATAATAGAATTAAATTAGAAAGTTGCTTAAAAATTCATGCTCTGTCTGACATTTGGGTTCAGTGTACCTTTTAAGGCAGTGCTTGAAAATAATGGTGGCCACACAAAATATTGACACTTTGGGCCCAATTTGGACATTTCCACTTAGGGGTGTACTCACTTTTGTTGCCAATGATTTCTACATTAATGGCTGTGTGTTAAGTTATTTTGAAGGGACAGCACATTTACACTGTTATACAGGCTGCACACTCACTAATTTACATGAAAGATAAAATAAAATTTCTCTTGTAAGGTGTATCCAGTCCACGGATTCATCCTTTACTTGTGGGATATTCTCCTTCCTAACAGGAAGTGGCAAAGAGAGCACACAGCAGAGCTGTCCATATAGCTCCCCCTCTAGCTCCACCCCCCAGTCATTCTCTTTGCCGGCTCTAAGCAATAGGGTCTCTCTCGGAAGGGTAAAGTGAATGTGGTGTTAGATTTGTAGTTTTTGTTCTACAAGCAAAAGTTTGTTATTTTTAAATGGTACCGGTTTGTACTATTTACTCTCCAGCAGAAAAGGGATGAAGATTTCTGCAAAGAGGAAGATGATTTTAGCATGTTGTAACTAAAATCTACTGCTGTTCCCACACAGGACTGAGGAGTACAAGAAAACTTCAGTTGGGGGGAATGATTTGCAGATTAGGCTGCAATAAGTTATGTTCAGTCATTTATTTCTAGACAAGACTCTGATAATGCTAGAAAAGGACTGATAAGATCCCCATGAGGGAAGGGTAAGCTTTATTCAGAAACTAAGTATGGAATTACAAGCTTACATAACAGGGCTAATTTATGCTGGTTGACACTATTTTATGGGTTGACACTTTTTTTTTATGGCAAACGGTTTTACTTATAAATAACGTTCTTGAGACACTTAGAAGGTCCCTTTGGGTTTTCTTTCAGGGGTTGTTACCCACATGGCTAATATTATAACTCCTAGGAGTGTTTATTTAGGCCTCACAGCACCGGAGTAAGGTGGGAGGGGCCTAATTTCGCGCCTCAGATGCGCAGTTAGATTGACTAGATCTTCAGGCTGTGTTCGCATGGTGGCTCCTGCTACAGTTTGAGGACCCATAAGAAGCTTTTTCCCCATAAATCCGACTCCTAAGGGAAGGTAGGGCCACAGCAGAGCTGTGGCAAGGTGCTAAATTTGTTTTAACCGGTCTGTTAGCTTACTATTGATCCGGTTTGGGCATTAAGGGGTTAATCAATTTTTTTTGCTAGTTGTGCAATCTTACCAATGCTTTTTATCTTGGAAAGTTTTATTTTTGGTAGCTATCTCTTTTGCTCGAAGAGTTTCAGAGTTATCTGCTTTGCAGTGTGACTCACCTTGCTTGGTGTTCCACGCAGATAAGGTAGTTTTGCATACCAAACCTGGTTTTCTTCCTAAGGTTGTGTCTAATAAGAATATTAATCAGGAAATTGTTGTTCCTTCTCTGTGTCCTAATCCTTCTTCGAAGAAGGAACGTCTGTTTCACAATCTTGATGTGGTTCGTGCTTTAAAGTTCTATTTACAAGCAACTAAGGATTTCAGACAAACAACTTCATTGTTTGTCATCTATTCTGGTAAGAGGAGAGGTCAGAAGGCAACTGCTACCTATCTTTCCTTTTGGCTGAAAAGCATCATCCGTCTGGCCTATGAGACTGCTGGCCAGCAACCTCCTGAAACAATTACTGCTTATTCTACCAGAGCAGTGGCTTCCACATGGGCTTTTAAAAATGAGGCGGCTTGGTCTTCGCTGCATACTTTTTCCAAATTTTACAAATTCGATACTTTTGCTTCTTTGGAGGCTATTTTTGGGAGACAGGTTTTGCAAGCAGTGGTGCCTTCCGTTTAAGGTACCTGTTATGTTCCCTCCCTTCATCCGTGTCCTAAAGCTTTGGTATTGGTATCCCACAAGTAAAGGATGAATCCGTGGACTGGATACACCTTACAAGAGAAAACAGAATTTATGCTTACCTGATAAATTACTTTCTCTTGTGGTGTATCCAGTCCACGGCCCGCCCTGGCTATTAAGTCAGGTAGATTTTTTTGTTTAAACTACAGTCACCACTGCACCCTATGGTTTCTCCTTTTTCTTCCTAACCTCTGGTCGATTGACTGGGGGGTGGAGCTAGGGGGAGCTATATGGATAGCTCTGCTGTTTGCTCTCTTTGCCACTTCCTGTTAGGAAGGAGAATATCCCACAAGTAAAGGATGATTCCGTGGACTGGATACACCACAAGAGAAAGTAATTTATCAGGTAAGCATAAATTCTGTTAATTACAAAAATGTGAAGGGTGTATTCACTTTTGTGAGATACTGTGTGTGTGTGTGTGTATGTATATATATATATATATATATATATATATATATATATATATATATATATATATATATATATATATATATATATATATATATATATATATATATATATATATATATATATATATACACTCACTCACTCCTGGAAAAACGAATGCACTCAAGTCTTTTTTAGGTAAAGAAAAAACTATCTTTAATGGAACGTTTTCAGGGACTTCCTCCCCATCATCAGCATAAATATAGTGTCAAACAAACTTATATACAAATAAGTGTGATTAAACTATGCCAAATACCTGTGGTTATTTGTGATTACTCAGTGAACTGGCGCCAAACAATCTATGTGGAACGCATGCCCTGCGTTCCAATGTGTGTATACCGGAAGGAGCATGACTTGTTCTATTTCCGGTTATGACGATACATTCAAAAAAGATAAAAATAAATAAATGAATAAAATTGAAACTAAAGTGTAGCTTTCAATATCCTGAACAGTGTAAACATTTAAAACACATTGTGAATTATACTTGTGCAACGTATATTCTCAGTGTAGGGTTACCTCCTGTGCATGCTATGATCGCATATAATAATCATAAGTGATTGTGCTCTGATTAGCGTGCCTATAGCTGTCTATTTATTGTGTGACAGCTCTTCTATGTACCTTTATATTTTTTCTCCCGATTGTGCTGGTACCGCACTCAGGATCGTCATTTGTTATGTTGGTTGGCATAGTAACCGGTTCTCGCCGGAACTACTTCGTGCATTGATGTGTGTGCTGGGATTTACATATCCAGTTTCACTTCACATCTTGTGTCAATGCTTTGTTAAATGTCCACCAACATGTCAAAAGGTAGAACTACTAAGTTCAGTAATTTACTGAGCATAAATGTAGTTTATCAATTGTGAGGTTTTGTTTATATACATATCTGGGAACCAGATGTGTACAGCATATACAAAATAATCTGGTATACACCTAGTGTCTACCCAGCTACCATTGGTCTCTATACAAGTAGATCTTACTTATTTATGCCATCTATATGTTACAGTGTCCCTGCATAACATGTCATCCTGTTAAGATCAGCTTGCTGCTTCTTTGAATTGTACAGCTTTGAATGAGACAAGTCCCAATCCTTGTAGCAATAATCAGCTGTCCATTAAGGACACATCTTACTTTGTGCCTGTTGGGGGCATCTCCATCCCCTTCATACTTGCCCACACTGAACATTTATTTCATGTATATTTATGTGGACTGTTGTTGTCTGTGTGTACTGTCAGTCAAGTATTCCATTCCAGTGTTGTCTTCATTATGTGGATGTAAATAGGTATTACAGTAAGTCTGCTCTATATATAGATTTAGGAGAACTCTTATTTGGGTAACTGGCTTATTGGGACTGAGAGCTACTGATTGGAAGGGATCACCTCCGTGTCCCCCTCCTCTACAGTTCAAGGGCATGTGTTAACAAGTCTACCCCTTCTGGGGCTTGACTTCCAGCACATAGCCATGGCCAATTCTCTTATTCCACTTGCCGTACCCTAGTCTGTATCTCCACTCTAAATGAGAGCCTTAAAGTCTGGAGGCAAGTTTAAACCTCCTGGGGCAATAGTGCCCAACCTATATATCCACTCAACCTCTCGCCTTAGTAGGGCTTTGTTGCGATCACCTCCCCTGTCCAGGGGGGGAATGTGATCTATCAGGATGTACCTGATAGTCGATACTTGGTGTGCCATCCGTGCACAGTGTCTGGCCACTGGCTGGTCAGATTCTCCCTGGGTGAGTGCCACTCGTATGGCTCGTCTATGGTTGGCCATCCTTTCGCGGAGTGTGCCGCTCGTTTTGCCCACATAGAATCGAGCGCATGGACAAAATAGAAGATATACTACAAATGTAGTGTTACAGGATATTATCAAACGATGATGCCAGCACTAGGAATAAAATAATACTTTTATTGAAGACCTTTAGTATAAAATGCGACGTTTCGGGGTAACCCCCTTAATCATGCATTATCTGATAATGCATGATTAAGGGGGTTACCCCAAAACGTCGCATTTTATAATAAAGGTCTTCAATAAAAGTGTTTTATTCCTAGTGCTGGCATCATCGTTTAATTATTGCACTTATTAGGGGACTTGCAGTCTATCCCCTTTGCCGGAGCACTTGAGGTGGTGCTGTCTCCATTATTGGACTTTGTGTTACAGGATATGGAATGTTTGATAGTGTATACTTTATTTGTATGAGGGTGATGGAAATTTTTTGTGGCTATTAAGCCATTGCATGTAGTGCACCCTAGGCATCGGTATGAGCCTTTGATGTTGACTTGAGTTGTTTCCATGTAACTTTGCTTAGGGTCTGTCCGTACTAAGATGTCCCTGAGGTTAGTGCCCCTCCGGTATGCTATTATAGGCGTTAAGTTTTGTGTGAATGTCAATTTTGGATCCGATTTGACTACCGGCCAGTGCTCTCTCAGTATTTTTCCAGCCTCCGTGGTATTAGGTGTAAAGGTTGTTGCCATAATCAACCTATTTTCTTTCTCAGTTGGTGCAACCTTATGAATGAGGCTGTCCTGTGTATATGATAGTTGAAAACACCTTGAAAGAAGTTCTATCTGCTTCTTGTAGCCCCTCTGTAGGAACTTAAACCTCATGACTTGCAACTGTGAGACCCCTGTGGCAGCATTAGAGTTATTTCGTATTACCCTAGTCATCTGGGATTTGATGATACCCTTTAGTAAAGCTGGTGGGTGGCAACTAGTAGCACTAAGGATCGAATTTCTGTTGGTTGGCTTATTGTAAAGCGTAGTCCCTAAGGAACTCCCCTGTATATAAATGTTAAGATCAAGGAATTGTATCTCTGTGTCATTATGTGTGATCTTAAACCTCCCCGGCGTTGTTTTATTGTTCCAGTTGTTGAACGAGTTAAGTAGTGTTTGTTGCCCCCCCCCCCGCCAAATCATGAAAACATTGTCGATGTATTGTGCATAGAAGACCACCGACGATGTGTCTGTATTCCAATGAAATTGATTTTCGAAATGAGACATATAAATGTTGGCGTATGATGGGGCCATATTAGACCCTATCGCCGTGCCTGCTAACTGTAAGTAAAACTGTGTCTCAAAGCGAAAATAATTTCTGGTAAGACAGAATTCCATAAGAGTCAAAAGGATATCTACTGGGGGTCCCTCATATTGTGTGCTGTCCATGAGATGAATTTTGGTAGCCATAAGTCCAGTGTCATGAGGGATAATGGTGTAGAGACTATTGACATCCAGGGTGACCAGGATGTCACCAGTCTCCACAACCACATCCCTCATCTTTCTAATCAGATCATTCGTGTCAGATATGTAGGATTTTACATTCTTCACTATAGGTTGTAGGAGAATGTCTATTAATTGTGCCACGGGCTGCGTCAGTGACTGTACAGCTGAAACTATCGGGCGCCCCGGGGGATGATGGAGTGTTTTTTATGTATTTTGGGCGTCGTGTATAGGATTGGGACCCTGGGATATGTTGTTGTACAGTATTTGTAAATTTGTTCAGTAAGATACCCTTGTTCAAAACCTAATTTCAAAATACCATCCAGTTCTTTTTTAAACTTGGGAGTAGGGTCATTGGGTAAAGTCATGTAAGTGTTTTTATCAGCCAATTGTGACAGGATATCCACTCTGTAGTCATCATAATCCATCAAAACTATGGCTCCGCCCTTGTCAGCCGGGCGGATGACTAAAGTGTGGTCATACTGTAAGTTTTTGATGGCTCCCCTCTGTATGACTGAGACTATGTTTCCATGCCTTATTGGTTCTTTGTTGTTCCATATCTTGTGCTATTAGCCTCATGAAGGTCTTAGTACTAGCACTGCTGTTCTTTGGTTCAAACGTGCTAGGTTTTTTGCACTTTTGTATTGGACTAGTGTATTCTTGTCTCAGTGGGGCATGTTGGAAGTATACCTTTATTTTCATGGTTCTATTAAGTTTATAAAGATCTAATTTAAGATCAATTTCTGCAGTGTTGTGGCTGGGTACAAAGGAAAGACCTTTATTGAGGGTCATACGTTAAGATGTGGTGAGGATATGTTTGCTTAAATTAACCACTATATCCTCCGCCTGCTGCGGCGTGTGGGTCTGTACCTGCCTCCCTGCCCTCCTGATGTGTGGTCTGTGATTCCTCCCCCTCCCCGTGACCTCGTAGTGACCCCTAAAAAATGGTCCGGGGTGAAATGTCCCCTATGTACATATGGGGCATGATATGGGGATTGTGTGGTATATGTGTTAGGTGATGTTTGTGTGTTACGCACAATACTAGGTGTACACCAGATTATTTTTATCATTTCATATCATTTTTGTATATGTTGTACACATTTGGTTCCCAGATATGTATATAAACAAAACCTCACAATTGATAAACTACATTTATGCTCAGTAAATTACTGAACTAAGTAGTTCTACCTTTTGACATGTTGGTGGACAAAGCATTAACACAAGATGTGTAGTGAAACTGGATATGTAAATCCCAGCACACATATCAATGCACAAAGTAGTTCCGGCGAGAACCGGTTACTATGCCAACCAACATAACAAATGACGATCCTGAGTGCGCTACCAGCACAATCGGGAGAAAAAATATAAAGGTACATAGAAGAGCTGTCACACAATAAATAGACCGCTATAGGCATGCTAATCAGAGCACAATCACTTATGATTATTATACGCGATCATAGCCTGCACAGGAGGTAACCCTACATCAGGGACACTTTGAGAATACACGTTGCACAAGTATAATTCACAATGTGTTTTAAATGTTTACACTGTTCAGGATATTGAAAGCTACACTTTAGTTTCAATTTTACTCATTTATTTATTTCTTTCATGTAATTAGCAAGAGTCCATGAGCTAGTGACGTATGGGATATACATTCCTACCAGGAGGGGCAAAGTTTCCCAAACCTTAAAATGCCTATAAATACACCCCTCACCACACCCACAATTCAGTTTTACAAACTTTGCCTCCGATGGAGGTGGTGAAGTAAGTTTGTGCTAGATTCTACGTTGATATGCGCTCCGCAGCAAGTTGGAGCCCGGTTTTCCTCTCAGCGTGCAGTGAATGTCAGAGGGATGTGAGGAGAGTATTGCCTATTTGAATGCAGTGATCTCCTTCTAAGGGGTCTATTTCATAGGTTCTCTGTTATCGGTCGTAGAGATTCATCTCTTACCTCCCTTTTCAGATCGACGATATACTCTTATATATACCATTACCTCTGCTGATTCTCGTTTCAGTACTGGTTTGGCTATCTGCTATATGTAGATGAGTGTCCTGGGGTAAGTAAGTCTTATTTTCTGTGACACTCCTAGCTATGGTTGGGCACTTTGTTTATAAAGTTCTAAATATATGTATTCAAACATTTATTTGCCTTGACTCAGAATGTTCAACTTTCCTTATTTTTCAGACAGTCAGTTTCATATTTGGGATAATGCATTTTAATTTAACATTTTTTACCTTTCAATTTGACTTTTTCCCTGTGGGCTGTTAGGCTCGCGGGGGCTGAAAATGCTTCATTTTATTGCGTCATTCTTGGCGCGGACTTTTTTGGCGCAAAAATTCTATTTCCGTTTCCGGCGTCATACGTGTCGCCGGAAGTTGCGTCATTCTTTGACGTTATTTTGCGCCAAAAATGTCGGCGTTCCGGATGTGGCGTCATTTTTGGCGCCAAAAAGCATTTAGGCGCCAAATAATGTGGGCGTCTTATTTGGCGCGAAAAAAATTATGGGCGTCACTTTTGTCTCCACATTATTTAAGTCTCATTTTTTATTGCTTCTGGTTGCTAGAAGCTTGTTCTTTGGCATTTTTTCCCATTCCTGAAACTGTCATTTAAGGAATTTGATCAATTTTGCTTTATATGTTGTTTTTTTCTTTTACATATTGCAAGATGTTCCACGTTGCATCTGAGTCAGAAGATACTTCAGGAAAATCACTGCACAGTGCTGGAGCTACCAAGCTAAGTGTATCTGCTATAAACTTTTGGTATCTGTTTCTCCAGCTATTATTTGTATTGCATGTCATGTCAAACTTATTAATGCAGATAAAATTTCCTTTAGTACTGTTACATTACCTGTTGCTGTTCCGTCAACATCTAATTTTCAGAGTGTTCCTGATTAACTTAAGAGATTTTATTTTTTAAATCCATTTAGAAGGCTATGTCTGTTATTTCTCCTTCTAGTATACATAAAAGTCTTTTAAAACTTCTCTTTTTTCAGATGAATTTTTAAATGAACATCATCATTCTGATACTGATAATGGTTCTTCTGGTTCAGAGGTTTCTGTCTCAGAGGTTGATGCTGATAAATCTTTGTATTTATTCAAGATGGAATTTATTCGTTCTTTACTTAAAGAAGTGTTATTTGCATTAGAAATAGAGGATTCTGGTCCTCTTGATTCTAAATGTAAACGTTTAAATAAGGTTTTTAAATCTCCTGTAGTTATTCCAGAAGTGTTTTATCTCCCTGATGCTATTTCTGAAGTAATTTCCAGGGAATGGAATAATTTGGGTAATTTATTTACTCCTTCTAGACGTTTAAGCAAATTATATCCTGTGCCATCTGACAGATTAGAGTTTTTTGGGGCAAAAATCCCTAAGGTTATGGGGCTGTCTCTACTCCTGCTAATGTACTACTATTCCTACGGCAGATAGTACTTCATTTAAGGATCCTTTAGATAGGAAAATTGAATCCTTTCTAAGAAAAGCTTACTTATGTTCAGGTAATCTTCTTAGACCTGCTATATTTTTAGCGGATGTTGCTGCAGCTTCAACTTTTTGGTTAGAAGCTTTAGCGCAACAAGTAACAGATCATAATTTTATAGCATTATTATTATTCTATAACATGCTAATAATTTAATTGGTGATACCATCTTTTGATATCATTAGA
Source organism: Bombina bombina (assembly GCF_027579735.1). Taxonomy (NCBI): domain Eukaryota; kingdom Metazoa; phylum Chordata; class Amphibia; order Anura; family Bombinatoridae; genus Bombina; species Bombina bombina. The sequence goes on along the minus strand of NC_069502.1, from coordinate 1,146,891,172 downwards.
GTTGATGTCAGGTATATGTCTCTAGCTATTTTAGCTAGAAAAGCTTTATGGATTAAACTTGGAATGCTGACATGTCTTCTAAGTCAACTTTGCTTTCCCTTTCTTTCCAGGGTAAATAATCATTTTCGTTCCTTTCCTCACAAGGAACAAAAGCCTGATCCTTCATCCTCAGGAGCGGTATCAGTTTGGAAACTATTTCCAGTTTGGAATATATCCAAGCCTTATAGAAACCTATAGCCAGCTCCTAAGTACCAGCTCCTAAGGTGCGGCCCTTATTCCAGCTCAGCTGGTATGGGGCAGATTACGTTTTCTTCAATTTGGATCAATTCCGTTCTTAATCTCTGGTTTCAGAAACATTGTTTCAGAAAGGTACAGAATTGGCTTCAAGTTAAGGCCTCCTGCTAAGAGATTCTTTTCTTTCCCGTGTCCCACAGCAAAGGCTCAGCATTTCTGAAATGTGTTTCAGATCTAGAGATTGGCTGGAGTATTTATGCCAGTTCCAGTTCTGGAACAGGGGCTGGGGTTTTATTTTATCTCTTCATTGTACCAAAGAAGGTCAATTCCTTCAGACCAGTTCCGGATCTATCATTATTGAATCGTTATGTTAGGATACCAACATTCAAGATGGTTACTGTAGGACTATCCTGCCTTTTGTTTAGCAAGGGCATTATATGTCTACAATAGATTTACAGGATGTGTATCTGCATATTCCGATTCATCCAGATCACTTTTAGTGTCTGAGATTCTCTTTTTAGACAAGCATTACCAGTTTTGTGGCTCTACCATTTGGCCTAGCCTCAGTTCCAAGAATTTTTTTCAAAGGTTTTCGGTGCCCTTCTTTCTGTAATCAGAGAATAGGGTTTTGGTATTTCCTTATTTGGACGATATCTTGGTACTTGCTCAGTCTTCTCATTTTCGAAGAATCTCATACGAATCGACTTGTGTTGTTTCTTCAAGTTCATGGTTGGAGGATCAATTTACCAATCAGTTCATTGATTCCTCAGACAAGGGTAACCTTTTTAGGTTTCTAGATAAATTCAGTGTCTATGACTCTGTCCTTGTCAGACAAGAGAAGTTTAACATTGATATCAGCTTGTCAAAACCTTCAGTCACATTCATTCCCTTTGGTAGCCTTATGCATGGAAATGTTGGGTCTTAGGACTGCCGCATCAGATGCGATCTCCTTTGCTCGTTTTCACATGCGACCTCTTCAGCTCTGTATGCTGAACCAATGGTGCAGGGATTACTCAAAGATATCTCAATTAATATCTTTAAACCGATTTTACAACACTCTCTGACATGGTGGACAGATCACCATCGTTTAGTTCAGGGGGCTTCTTTGTTCTTCCGACCTGGACTATAATCTCAACAGATGCAAGTCTTACAGGTTGGGGAGCTGTGTGGGGGTATCTGACGGCACAAGGGGTTTGGGAATCTCAGGAGGTGAGATTTCCGATCAATATTTGGAACTCCGTGCAATTTTCAGAGCTCTTCAGTCTTGGCCTCTTCTGAAGAGAGAGTTGTTCATTTGTTTTCAGATAGACAATGTCACAACTGTGGCATACATCAATCATCAAGGAGGGACTCACAGTCCTCTGGCTATGAGAGAAGTATCTCGAATTTTGGTTTGGGCGGAATCCAGCTCCTGTCTAATCTCTGCGGTTCTTATCCCAGGTATGGACAATTGGAAAGCGGATTATCTCAGTCGCCAAACGTTGCATCCGGGCGAATGGTCTCTTCACCCAGAGGTATTTCTTCAGATTGTTCAAATGTGGGAACTTCCAGAAATAGATCTGATGGCTTCTCATCTAAACAAGAAACTTCCCAGGTATCTGTCCAGATCCCGGGATCCTCAGGCGGAGGCAGTGGATGCATTATCACTTCCTTGGAAGTATCATCCTGCCTATATCTTTCCGCCTCTAGTTCTTCTTCCAAGAGTAATCTCCAAGATTCTGAAGGAATGCTCGTTTGTTCTGCTGGTAGCTCCGGCATGGCCTCACAGGTTTTGGTATGCGGATCTTGTCCGGATGGCCTCTTGCCAACCGTGGACTCTTCCGTTAAGACCAGACCTTTTGTCTCAAGGTCCTTTTTTCCATCAGGATCTGAAATCCTTAAATTTAAAGGTATGGAGATTGAACGCTTGATTCTTGGTCAAAGAGGTTTCTCTGACTCTGTGATTAATACTATGTTACAGGCTCGTAAATCTGTATCCAGAGAGATATATTATAGAGTCTGGAAGACTTGTATTTCTTGGTGTCTTTCTCATCATTTTTCTTGGCATTCTTTTAGTATACCGAGAATATTAGTTTCTTCAGGATGGTTTAGATAAGGGTTTGTCCGCAAGTTCCTTGAAAGGTCAAATCTCTGCTCTTTCTGTTCTTTTTCACAGAAAGATTGCTATTCTTCCTGATATTCATTGTTTTGTACAAGCTTTGGTTCGTATAAAGCCTGTCATTAAGTCAATTTCTCCTCCTTGGAGTTTGAATTTGGTTCTGGGGGCTCTTCAAGCTCCTCCATTTGAACCTATGCATTCATTGGATATTAAATTACT
>NC_069502.1:1146874938-1146884938 GCF_027579735.1 Bombina bombina | reverse complement strand
TATACATGAACATATTGCCATTTTACCATAAAGGGGATATTGTTATATTCTTATATTTATATATTTACATATTTACACAGAGGGGATATCAGTGTTAGATAGCATTACTCTTCATGTATTACACTCATGCCCCTAACTGAACAACTAGCTCAATACCTCTTTCACCAACTCAAAGGTATTGGACCCCTGTGCATATTACTTTACCACAGAGCACCCCACCATATCCTCTTTACTATTTGATAGTCATCCTCAGTTACACGGATGCTTAACTATCAGTGGGGAACCCAGCCGTAAAGATAATCAGCTGCATTGCAATTTAACTGCATATATTCAATTCAGCCATGGACGTACCCAATCATATTAGCTTAAGCTCTCATCTTACTGTGAAGGAGGCAGTGGGCATACATCCACTACAAGTTTTACAAGAAACATTCGTAATCCAAATGGACATTCAGCCCCTTTGGGTACATAGTCTCCAGGTTAAAAATCCACTGAGACTCCCGTTGTAGTAGACGCCTGCCCCTGTCACCCCCCCTAGGATTGCGTGGAACGTGGTCTATGATAATATACCGAAGGTCAGATACAGCATGACCACTGGTACTGAAGTGGCGAGCCACCGGTTGATCTGAATCACCATCCTTAATTGCCAGCCGAATCGCTGACCGGTGGTTCGCCATCCTCGTCCTGAGATCATCCTGGGTCTTACCCACGTAAAATTTACCACACGGACAGTGTAGTAAGTAAACAATATACGTGGTTGTGCAAGTCACCCTGTGCAGGATTTGATATTTTTTATTAGACCATGGATGTTGAAACGTGCTGCTCTGGGTTAACCCACCACAGGTAGTGCAACCACTGCAACGGAAGCAACCTTTTTTCGTGCTTTTTAACCATGTACTAGGCATATAACTGTCACTATTGTCAGGCCTCAAGAGCATATCTTTCAGTGATCTTCCACGTTTGAACCCAACCAAAGGTGACACACAGGATGCAAAGGGTAGTGTTTTGTCACTCTCCAAAATGTCCCAATGTTCCCTCAAAATATTGGAGAACTGTAGCTTTTCAGGTGAGAAGATGGTGGTAAAGATCATCTTCTTCTCACTCTTATCCCTCTCCGTCTTAGTGAGTGCCTGTTCCTGTGTAAGCCCTGATGCTTCAATCAGTGATTCGTCAAGATGCTTAGAACCATATCCACGGTCCATGAATTTCTTATACATCTCCTGTAGTTGCTGTTCCTTCCTTTCCTGGTTACTATTATTGCGTACCACTCGCTTAAACTGTGACCTTGCCAGTGATTTTTTCAAACTAGGAGGATGGCAGCTTGTAGCATCCAATAATGAGTTCCTGTCAGTTTCCTTATAATATAAGGTTGTGCTGATGCCTGTGTTTTCCTTAAAAATCCTTAAATCCAGGAAGTCGATGGTATGTGTATCATAGGTCATCTTCAACTGTATATGTGGATTCACCTTGTTTACTTCTGCATACCACACCAGTAACTCATCCTCTGTACCACACCAGATAAGGAAGAGATCATCTATATAACGTCGGTATAACCGTATTCTGTGATCTCCAAAGGCAGTAGTGGCAACCGTTTCGAAGTGGGCCATAAACAGATTCGCATAAGATGGGGCCACATTGGACCCCATCGCTGTTCCTGAGATCTGTAAATAAAAGTCCCTCTCAAATTTGAAATAATTGCATCTCAAACAGAAATCCAGTAGTTCAGACATCACATCCACCGGAGGCCCAATATAAGGATGTCTAAGAAGATGGTACACCACAGCAGCCATACCCTGATCATGGGGAATCACGGTGTATAAACTGGTCACATCCAATGTGACCAGAAACTCGCCTCCACCAGATGTGAGATAGGTCTTTAACAACTGGATCAGCTCCATGGAGTCCAGGAGAAAGGAGTCAGTGTGCCTCACGATTGGTTGCAGAATACTATCGACAAATGTAGCCTGGGGTTGTAAGATAGATCCCCTGGCTGACACAATCGGCCTTCCTGGAGGTGTGATTGGATTTTTGTGTACCTTCGGCAAGGTATAAATCACAGGGACAATAGGATGCCCAACTTGTAGGTAATCCCTCAAGGCCTTATCAATAAAGCCTTGTTGGTAAAGACATTCCAAATAGTTGTCAATTCTTGTCTTAAAGGCTCCAGTGGGGTTGCCCGGTAGTCGTCTATATGTACCACCATCGGATAGTTGCTGTACAATTTCCTGCTTATAGTCCCGATAGTCTTGCAGGACCAGGGCCCCTCCTTTGTCCGCCTCCCGTATCACTAAATCCTTATTATTCTGTAGGCTTTTAAGAGCTAAGCGCTGTTCTCTATTCAAATTATTCCTAAAGCTCTTTTGGTGGTTATAGAGGTCTCTCATCATGTCATCCTTAGTCATTCTTGCATAAGTTGCAATGCTCGCATTGGTGCTTTTTGGATCAAATTTGCCCTTTCTTCGTAGACCCCCTGGTTCATCTTTGGAAATCCCAAAGTGCTCCTTCAACCTCAAGGATCTCTGGAACTTAAAGAGATCTACATTGAGGAAAAATTCATTAGCATACAGGGTTGGGATGAATTTTAAACCTTTTTGTAACACTGCTTCTTCAGAATCTGTCAGCACATATGAGCTTAGATTCATAATAATCTTGCTAGGCTCATCAGTGTTGTCTATTTGCGCCATTGTCGGGGAGGTCTTCCTCTTGTTCTGCGACCCACGTCGCCCCCGCCTCTGATGTGGCCTATGCCCTGCTCGTATTTTGAGCGAGTGGTCATAGATTGGGATCCCTGGGGGAACTCCCTCTGAGTGGACAATTGACCTTCTGGATCAGAGCTGTTGTCTGAGCTCTCCACTGTCGCAAGTGACTTTGGCTTAAACACTCGTGCACGTCTGAATCTAGACAAGCTACCCCTCTCTTGAGGACCAAGTAGCCATCTGTAGATGCGTTTTTCTTTATAGTCTTGTGTCACTGCTTCCCATTTGCGTTCCTTAAAAGTTAACAGTTCTTTCTCATAGGTGTCAATACTTGATTTTATTTTATCAAGCCATGCCTCACTGGGATCCTCAGTAAGTTTAGTCATATGGGTAGACTCAAAATTTTGTAATTCTAATTCAATTTGTTTTAATTGGTCACTCACCTCCTGTATTACCAATAACATCAGATCTAAAGAGCCCTTATTCAGGATGCCACACCATTTAAGGCAGAAAGTGGGGTTATTGCGCCCAATAGTGGGTATGTTCTTAATCCTGAACCCTTTTGGAATAAATGCCTTCCTATGATATTCTGATAAGTAACACCCATGAAGCTGTAAATCAATTTTCTTTTTCCTTAGTTTCACCACATAGTTAAATATCTGATCAGGTTGTTCTCTTTGTTTTCTAATTGTGATGGCATCAAACCGGATTCTATTTGCATCCGCTTCAGAGAATTGGAACACATTAGCTCCCTCAATATTATCTTCAAGTTGATCCCCCACCTGAGAGGCCTCCGTGTCCTCTTGACTCATAGCTCAGTCTGTGTATACTTATGCAATCACAAATGCTGCACCACACCGTCACCGTTTTAAAAACAATCAAGCAGAATAACTCTGCTGAACAGATAGTGTCCCAGTCAATTATCCCAGGGTGAGGACAATTTTTTTCACAAGGTGCTGTAGGTCCAATACGTACAAATACAACCAGAAGCAGGGAACCAGCACACTCTTTTTATATCCAACTGCCGGGGTGCGCTTGCAAGCAATCAAATATCAGCAAAATAAAGCAGGCACTCTCCGTTTAACTTTATCGTTTAATGGTAAACGTTTTCGGGGTCTCCCCCGTCCTCAGACCACTTACAGATATACAATAACACACAACTTAAATAGCTACTCACCCTCACCGTGTCAAATCGCCATCAGACTCTCAGCTTCCGTGTAGCGCAACTGCGCATGCGCGCCCGGAACTAAGGAGAGCCGACAGGGACCAACTACCCACCACTAAAAGCAAAAGTGAAAATCAACATCACACAGAATAATGCAGCAGTGCAGACCGCTAGCTACAAATAGTACTATAATGTAAACTGATATTACTACCCTATACTAGGCATATTGTAATATACACAGAACTACCCCCAGAATACGGTTATACCGACGTTATATAGATGATCTCTTCCTTATCTGGTGTGGTACAGAGGATGAGTTACTGGTGTGGTATGCAGAAGTAAACAAGGTGAATCCACATATACAGTTGAAGATGACCTATGATACACATACCATCGACTTCCTGGATTTAAGGATTTTTAAGGAAAACACAGGCATCAGCACAACCTTATATTATAAGGAAACTGACAGGAACTCATTATTGGATGCTACAAGCTGCCATCCTCCTAGTTTGAAAAAATCACTGGCAAGGTCACAGTTTAAGCGAGTGGTACGCAATAATAGTAACCAGGAAAGGAAGGAACAGCAACTACAGGAGATGTATAAGAAATTCATGGACCGTGGATATGGTTCTAAGCATCTTGACGAATCACTGATTGAAGCATCAGGGCTTACACAGGAACAGGCACTCACTAAGACGGAGAGGGATAAGAGTGAGAAGAAGATGATCTTTACCACCATCTTCTCACCTGAAAAGCTACAGTTCTCCAATATTTTGAGGGAACATTGGGACATTTTGGAGAGTGACAAAACACTACCCTTTGCATCCTGTGTGTCACCTTTGGTTGGGTTCAAACGTGGAAGATCACTGAAAGATATGCTCTTGAGGCCTGACAATAGTGACAGTTATATGCCTAGTACATGGTTAAAAAGCACGAAAAAAGGTTGCTTCCGTTGCAGTGGTTGCACTACCTGTGGTGGGTTAACCCAGAGCAGCACGTTTCAACATCCATGGTCTAATAAAAAATATCAAATCCTGCACAGGGTGACTTGCACAACCACGTATATTGTTTACTTACTACACTGTCCGTGTGGTAAATTTTACGTGGGTAAGACCCAGGATGATCTCAGGACGAGGATGGCGAACCACCGGTCAGCGATTCGGCTGGCAATTAAGGATGGTGATTCAGATCAACCGGTGGCTCGCCACTTCAGTACCAGTGGTCATGCTGTATCTGACCTTCGGTATATTATCATAGACCACGTTCCACGCAATCCTAGGGGGGGTGACAGGGGCAGGCGTCTACTACAACGGGAGTCTCAGTGGATTTTTAACCTGGAGACTATGTACCCAAAGGGGCTGAATGTGGATTACCAATGTTTCTTGTAAAACTTGTAGTGGATGTATGCCCACTGCCTCCTTCACAGTAAGATGAGAGCTTAAGCTAATATGATTGGGTACGTCCATGGCTGAATTGAATATATGCAGTTAAATTGCAATGCAGCTGATTATTTTTACGGCTGGGTTCCCCACTGATAGTTAAGCATCCGTGTAACTGAGGATGACTATCAAATAGTAAAGAGGATATGGTGGGGTGCTCTGTGGTAAAGTAATATGCACAGGGGTCCAATACCTTTGAGTTGGTGAAAGAGGTATTGAGCTAGTTGTTCAGTTAGGGGCATGAGTGTAATACATGAAGAGTAATGCTATCTAACACTGATATCCCCTCTGTGTAAATATGTAAATATATAAATATAAGAATATAACAATATCCCCTTTATGGTAAAATGGCAATATGTTCATGTATAATGTGGTGCATAGATCAGAACATATATCAGTGGATGTTAAACATTTGAAGATATAAGGTTCAAATAAAGCTTGGGGGTAGTTCTGTGTATATTACAATATGCCTAGTATAGGGTAGTAATATCAGTTTACATTATAGTACTATTTGTAGCTAGCGGTCTGCACTGCTGCATTATTCTGTGTGATGTTGATTTTCACTTTTGCTTTTAGTGGTGGGTAGTTGGTCCCTGTCGGCTCTCCTTAGTTCCGGGCGCGCATGCGCAGTTGCGCTACACGGAAGCTGAGAGTCTGATGGCGATTTGACACGGTGAGGGTGAGTAGCTATTTAAGTTGTGTGTTATTGTATATCTGTAAGTGGTCTGAGGACGGGGGAGACCCCGAAAACGTTTACCATTAAACGATAAAGTTAAACGGAGAGTGCCTGCTTTATTTTGCTGATATATATATATATATATATATATATATATGTGTGTGTGTGTGTATATATAACATAATTTATGCTTACCTGATAAATTTATTTCTCTTGTAGTGTAGTCAGTCCACGGGTCATCCATTACTTATGGGATTATATCTCTCCACAACAGGAAGTTGCAAGAGGATCACCCAAGCAGAGCTGCTATATAGCTCCTCCCCTCACATGTCATATCCAGTCATTCGACCGAAACAAGACGAGAAAGGAGAAACCATAGGGTGCAGTGGTGACTGGAGTTTAATTAAAATTTAGGTCTGCCTTAAAAGACAGGGCGGGCCGTGGACTGACTACACTACAAGAGAAATAAATTTATCAGGTAAGCATAAATTATGTTTTCTCTTGTTAAGTGTAGTCAGTCCACGGGTCATCCATTACTTATGGGATACCAATACCAAAGCTAAAGTACACGGATGATGGGAGGGACAAGGCAGGAACTTTAAACGGAAGGAACCACTGCCTGAAGCACCTTTCTCCCAAAAATAGCCTCCGAAGAAGCAAAAGTGTCAAATTTGTAAAATTTTTAAAAAGTGTGAAGTGAAGACCAAGTTGCAGCCTTGCAAATCTGTTCAACAGAGGCCTCATTTTTAAAGGCCCAGGTGGAAGCCACAGCTCTAGTGGAATGAGCTGTAATTCTTTCAGGAGGCTGCTGTCCAGCAGTCTCATAGGCTAAACGTATTATGCTACGAAGCCAAAAGGAGAGAGAGGTAGCCGAAGCCTTTTGACCTCTCCTCTGTCCAGAGTAAACGACAAACAAGGAAGAAGTTTGATGAAAATCTTTAGTTGCCTGTAAATAGAACTTCAGGGCACGGACTACGTCCAGATTATGCAAAAGTCGTTCCTTCTTTGAAGAAGGGTTAGGACATAATGATGGAACAACAATCTCTTGATTGATATTCCTGTTAGAAACCACCTTAGGTAAAAACCCAGGTTTAGTACGCAGAACTACCTTGTCTGAATGGAAAATCAGATAAGGAGAATCACAGTGTAGGGCAGATAACTCAGAGACTCTTCGAGCCGAGGAAATAGCCATCAAAAACAGAACTTTCCAAGATAACAGCTTAATATCAATGGAATGGAGGGGTTCAAACGGAACACCTTGAAGAACTTTAAGAACTAAGTTTAAGCTCCACGGCGGAGCAACAGTCTTAAACACAGGCTTAATCCTAGCCAAAGCCTGACAAAAAGCCTGAACGTCTGGAACATCTGAACAGAGCAGAAATCTGTCCCTTTAATGAACTAGCAGATAAACCCTTTTCTAAACCCTCTTGTAGAAAGGACAAAATCCTAGGAATCCTAACTTTACTCCATGAGTAACTCTTGGATTCACACCAATATAAGTATTTACGCCATATTTTATGGTAAATTTTTCTGGTAACAGGTTTCTGAGCCTGTATTAAGTTATCAATAACTGATTCCGAGAAGCCACGCTTTGATAGAATCAAGCGTTCAATCTCCATGCAGTCAGCCTCAGAGAAACTAGATCTGGATGGTTGAAAGGACCCTGAATTAGAAGGTCCTGTCTCAGAGGTAGAGACCATGGTGGACAGGACGACATGCCCACTAGATCTGCATACCAGGTCCTGCGTGGCCACGCAGGTGCTATCAGAATCACTGATGTTCTCTCCTGTTTGATCTTGGCAATCAGCCGAGGAAGCAGCGGAAATGGTGGAAACACATAAGCCATGTTGAAACCCCAAGGGGCTGCTAGAGCATCTATCAGTGCCGCTCCCGGGTCCCTGGACCTGGATCCGTAGCAAGGAAGTTTGGCATTCTGTCGAGGCCATGAGATCCAGTTCCGGTTTGCCCCAACGATGAATTAGTTGAGCAAAGACCTCCGGATGAAGTTCCCACTCCCCCGGATGAAAAGTCTGACGACTTAGGAAGTCCGCCTCCCAGTTCTCCATGCCTGGGATATAGATCGCCGACAGGTGGCAAGAGTTGGACTCTGCCCAGCGAATTAACTTTGATACTTCCAACATCGCTAGGGAACTCCTGGTTCCCCCTTGATGGTTGATGTAAGCCACAGTCGTGATATTGTCCGACTGAAATCTGATGATCCTCAGTGTTGCCAACTGAGGCCAAGCTAGAAGAGCATTGAATATCGCTCTTAATTCCAGAATATTTATTGGGAGGAGTTTCTCCCCCTGAGTCCACGATCCCTGAGCCTTCAGGGAGTTCCAGACTGCGCCCCAACCTAGAAGGCTGGCATCTGTTGTTACAATCGTCCAATCTGGCCTGCGAAAGGTCATCCCTTTGGACAGATGGAGTCGAGAAAGCCACCAGAGAAGAGAATCCCTGGTCTCTTGATCCAGATTTATTAGAGGGGACAAATCTGAGTAATCCCCATTCCACTGACTGAGCATGCATAATTGCAGCGGTCTGAGATGCAGGCGCGCAAATGGTACTATGTCCATTGCTGCTACCATTAAGCCGATTACTTCCATGCACTGGGCTACTGACGGGTGTGGAATGGAATGAAGGGCACGGCAAGCATTTAGAAGGAACCCTTGTGAGTGGTAATAGAGAACTCTTTTCCACGTTCACCTTCCACCCATGCGACCTCAGAAATGCCAGAACTATCTCTGTATGAGACTTGGCAGTTTGAAAACTTGACGCTTGTATCAGAATGTCGTCTAGGTACGGAGCCACCGCTATGCCTCGGGGTCTTAGTACCGCCAGAACTGAGCCCAGAACCTTTGTAAAGATTCTTGGGGCCGTAGCTAACACGAAGGGAAGAGCTACAAACTGGTAATGCCTGTCTAGGAAGGCAAATCTTAGATACCGATAATGATCCTTGTGAATCGGTATGTGAAGGTAGGCATCCTTTAAGTCCACTGTGGTCATGTACTGACCCTCTTGGATCATGGGTAGGATGGTTCGAATAGTTTCCATTTTGAATGATGGAACTCTTAGGAACTTGTTTAGGATCTTTAAGTCCAAGATTGGTCTGAAGGTTCCCTCTTTCTTGGGAACCACAAATAGATTTGAATAAAATCCTTGCCCTTGTTCCGACCGCGGAACTGGGTGGATCACCCCCATTAATAAGAGGTCTTGTACACAGCGTAGAAACGCCTCTTTCTTTATTTGGTTTGCTGATAACCTTGAAAGATGAAATCTCCCTTGTGGAGGAGAAGCTTTGAAGTCCAGAAGATATCCCTGAGATATGATCTCCAACGCCCAGGGATCCTGGACATCTCTTGCCCAAGCTTGGGCAAAGAGAGAAAGTCTGCCCCCCACTAGATCCGTTTCCGGACAAGGGGCCCTTACTTCATGCTGTCTTAGGGGCAGCAGCATGTTTTCTGGCCTGCTTGCCCTTGTTCCAAGACTGGTTGCCTTTCCAACCCTGTCTGTAACGAGTAGCAGTCCCTTCCTGTTTTGGGGCGGAGGAAGTTGATGCTGCTCCTGCCTTGAAATTACGAAAGGCACGAAAATTAGACTTTTTGGCCTTTGATTTGGTCCTGTCCTGAGGAAGGGAGTGACCCTTACCTCCAGTAATGTCAGCAATAATTTCTTTCAAGCCGGGCCCGAATAAGGTTTGCCCTTTGAAAGGAATATTAAGCAATTTAGATTTAGAAGTTACATCTGCTGACCAGGATTTAAGCCATAGCGCTCTGCGCGCCTGGATGGCGAATCCGGAGTTCTTAGGCGTTAGTTTGGTTAAATAAACCACGGCATCCGAAACAAATGCATTAGCTAGCTTAAGGGCTTTAAGCTTGTTCATAATCTCATCCAATGGAGCTGTGCGAATAGCCTCTTCCAGAGACTCAAACCAGAATGCCGCCGCAGCAGTGACGGGCGCAATGCATGCAAGGGGCTGTAATATAAAACTTTGTTGAACAAACATTTTCTTAAGGTAACCTTC
>NC_069502.1:1146844938-1146869938 GCF_027579735.1 Bombina bombina | reverse complement strand
TCCTTCAGGTTTAAGCCAGAACACCTCCGTCTGCTACTTAAGGAGGTTTTAGCTACATTGGATGACAGCGACTCCACGGTTGCTGTTATTCCTAAGAAATCCAGTAAGCTTAACAAGTATTTTGAGGTATCTTCTTCAATTGAGGTGTTTCCGGTTCCAGACCAAGCTTCTGAGATTATTGCTAAGGAGTGGGAGAGACCGGGTATCCCTTTTTCTCCATCTCCTATATTTAAGAAGATGTTCCCATAGCCGACTCTGTCAAGGAGGCTTGGCAAACAGTCCCCAAGGTGGAAGGAGCGGTTTCCACTCTGGCTAAGAGAACTTCTATACCCATAGAGGATAGTTGTGCCTTAAAGATCCTATGGACAAAAAGAGGTGTTACTCAAAAAGAAGTATGTACACCAGGGCTTACAATGGCAGCCAACTGTGTGCATTGCTACCATCACTAGTGTGGCGGCATATTGTTTTGATGCGTTGTCTGATGCTATTAGGACAGAGACTCCTCTGCATGAAATTCAGGATAGGATTAAAGCTCTTAAATTGGCTAATTCCTTTATTACTGATGCTTCCCTTCAAGTTATCAATCTGGGAGCAAAGATTTCAGGTTTCTCTGTTTTAGCTCGCAGAGCTTTGTGGTTAAAACCTTGGTCTGCGGATGTATCTTCCAAGTCTAAGCTTTTAGCGATTCCTTACAAAGGGAAGACCTTGTTTGGACCTATCTTGAAGGAAATAATTTCTGATATTACGGGAGGTAAGGTCACCTTCTCCCTCAGGACAAGAGATATAAACAAAAGGTACTACAGAGCAATTTTCGTTCCTTTCGAAATTTCAAGGGAAATTCTTCCTCTTCCGCCTCCAAGCAGGAACAGTCTAAACCTTCATGGAGACCCAATCAGTCTTGGAATAAGGGAAAACAATCCAAGAAGCCCTCCATTGAACCAAAGTCAGCATGAAGGGTCTGCTCCCGATCCGGGACCAGATCTGGTAGGGGGCAGACTTTCCTTCTTTGCTCAGGCTTGGGTTCGAGATGTTCAGAATCCCTGGGCAGTATAAATAATGTTCCAGGGATACAAACAAGAGTTCAAGAGTTTTCCTCCCAGAGGCAGGTTTCTGCCTTCAAGATTGTCTGTAGACCAGACAAAAAGAGAGACGTTCTTGCACTGTATAAGAGACCTCTCCGACCTGGGAGTGCTAGTTCCTGTTCTGATTCAGGAACGAGGTCTGGGATTTTATTCCAATCTGTTTGTGGTTCCCAAAAAAAGAGGGAACCTTCAGGCCTATTTTAGACTTAAGAGTCTAAACAAATTCCTCAGAGTACCGTCCTTCAAGATGGAAACTATTTGTTCCATTCTTCCTTTGGTCCAAGAGGGTCAATTTATGATAACGGTGGATTTAAAGGACGCGTACTTGCACGTTCCCATTCACAATGACCATCACAAGTTTCTAAGGTTTGCCTTTCTAGACAAACACTTCCAATTCGTGGCTCTGCCCTTCGGTCTTGCCACAACTCCCAGAATTTTCTCAAAGGTTCTGGGTTCGCTGTTGGCGGTGCTTCAGTTACGGGGCATTGCAGTGGCACCCTATCTGGACGACATCCTAGTCCAGGCGCCATCCTTCCAATAAGCAAGATCGCACACGGAAATGTTGCTATCCTTCCTGCGATCTCAGGGGTGGAAGGTAAATTTGGAAAAGAGTTCCTTAATCCCAAATACAAGGGTAACTTTCTTGGGAACCATAATAAAGATTTTCAATACTTGTCTAGCTCTTCAGTACACTCCTCGGCCATCAGTGGCTCAGTGCATGGAGGTAATCGGGCTGATGGTGCCGGCAATGGACATCATCCCGTTTGCTCGGTTCCACCTCAGATCTCTGCAGTTAAACATGCTCAGGCAATGGAACGGAGATTATGCGGACTTGTCTCCTCAGATACTTCTGGAGCAGGAAACAAGGGATTCTCTGCAATGGTGGTTGTCTCTGGATCATCTTCGCAGACCATCTTGGGTGATAGTGACAACAGACGCCAGCCTTCTAAGATGGGGAGCAGTCTGGGGCTCCCTAAAGGCGCAGGGTGTTTAGACTCATTCAGAGTCTGTTCTGCCTATAAACATTGTGGAGCTGAGAGCGATCTTCAATGCTCTTCTGACCTTCTTTCATCCAAATCTAGTTTCTCTGAAGCTGACTGCTTGGAGATTGAATGCTTAATTTTATCCAAACGGGGCTTTTCAGACTTGTTCATAGAGACCATGATTCAGGCTTGTAAGCCTGTAACTAGATGGATTTAGCATAAGATATGGCGTAAATATCTCTATTAGTGTGAATCCAAGGGCTACTCCTAGAGGAGAGTTAGGATTCTTAGAATTTTGTCCTTTCTACAAGAGGGTTTGGAGAAAGGATTATCGACAAGTTCCTTAAAGGGTCAAATTTCTGCCTTATCTATTTTGTTACACAAACATCTGGCAGATGTTCCAGATGTGCAATCTTTCTTCTACAAGATACGACGAGTCCACGGATTTCATCCTTACTTGTGGGAAATTAACCGCTTGCTAACAGGAAGTGTCAAAGAGCAGCACAGCAGAGCTGTATATATAGCTCCTCCCTTCCCTCCACCCCCAGTCATTCTCTTTGCCTGTGTTAGTAATAGGAAGACGTAAAGTGAGGTGTTGGTTTTAGTTTCTTCAATCAAGAAGTTTTTTATTTTCAAATTGTACCGGTGAGTACTATTTTCCTCAGGGAGATATGAAGGAAGATTTCTGCCCTGAGGTTGATGATCTTAGCAGATGTAACTAAGATCCATATTGGTTCCCACAGAGCTTCTGAAGGTAGTACAAGAGAAATCTTCAGTGTGGAGAACAGTTTCATGCTACAAGCAGCATTGAGGTATGTTCAGTTTTTTAATTCTGAGGAGACTTGGTATATCAGAACTGGCTGACATTTTTTCCCTGCAAGAGAAGGGGTAAGCAGTAGACCTGTAAACAAAGGGTATTACTGAAAAACCTGTGTTTATTTTATTTGACATAGTACTGGGCTAACATTTATAAAGGGCTTAAAAGCAGCTATATAAAGGGACACTGGGAGAGGCAGCTTAACGGTTTTTATTTGTGAGTTCAAATAAACAGTATGGCTGTTTTTCGTGTGTGTTTATGGGTAAAACAAATCCACATGGCTTTATTACTAAACCGCTTCCCATGCGGTTGTACAGTCTGATGTGATCGTCGTCCATGATGGGCGGGGCCTATTTTCACGCGCTCAGACGCGCACTTTACTCTGGCTAAGAAGGCAGTAGGCATTAGCTCCGGTTGGGCCTAGACTGGTGTCCTGTAAACTGGATCGTTGTCGAGTCATTTTGCAGTACCCTGGGGGCAGGTAGGCGCCACAGCAGAGGTGCAGGGGTTATTTTTTCAAATCAAACATATTTTTGACTATAAATATCTTTTAGAGGTTAATTTCTCCCCTTGCTCTTGGGGTGCAATAATTTTTGGCACCATTGATTATGTGTAGTTAGTTTTTAAAGAGTTAATTAACGTTTTTAGGCAGTTTAGGAAAAATTGTGCGCTTTTTTATTTCTAGAATTACGGCTCATTCTACTAGGGCTGTGGCTTCCACATGGGCCTTTAAAAACGATGCTTCTGTTGAACAGATTTGTAAGGCTGCGACTTGGTCATCCCTTCATACTTTTTCCAAATTTTACAAATTTGATACTTTTGCTTCTTCTGAGGCTGTTTTTGGGAGAAAAGTTCTTCAAGCAGTGGTGCCTTCCGTTTAGGTCTCTGTCTTGTCCCTCCCTTTCATCCGTGTCCTGTAGCTTTAGTATTGTATCCCACAAGTAAGGATGAAATCCGTGGACTCGTCGTATCTTGTAGAAGAAAAGGAAATTTATGCTTACCTGATAAATTGATTTCTTCTACGATACTACAAGTCCACGGCCCTCCCTGTCATTTAAGACAGATTATATTTTATTTTTCAACTTCAGTCACCTCTGCACCTTTAGCTTTTCCTTTCTCTTCCTAAACCTTCAGTCGAATGACTGGGGGTGGAGGGAAGGGAGGAGCTCTATATACAGCTCTGCTGTGGTGCTCTTTGCCACTTCCTGTTAGCAGCAGGTTAATATCCCACAAGTAAGGATGAAATCCGTGGACTCGTCGTATCGTAGAAGAAATCAGTTTATCAGGTAAGCATAAATTTCCTTTTTTGTCAGGCCTTGGTCAGGATTAGGCCTGTGTTCAAGCCAGTTACTCCTCCTTGGAGTCTTATCTTGGTTCTCAAAGTTCTTCAAGGGGCTCCGTTTGAGCCTATGCATTCCTTAGATATTAAGTTATCTTGGAAAGTTTTGTTTCTTGTGGCGATTTCTTCTGCTCGCAGAGTTTTAGAGCTCTCGGCTTTGCAGTATGAGTCTCCTTACTTTATTTTTCATTCAGATAAGGTAGTTTTACGTACTAAATTAGGATTTCTTCCTAAAGTTGTTTCTGATCAGAACATTAATCAGGAGATTGTTGTTCCTTCCTTGTGTCCTAATCCTCCTCCTCAGAAGGAGTGGCTTTTACGCAATTTGAACTTGGTTCGTGCCTTATTTGTGGTTTTCTCAGGAAAAGGGACAGAAGGCTACTTCTCTTTCTTTTTGGCTGAAGAGTATCATACGTTTTGCATATGAGACTGCTGGACAGCAGCCTCCATAGAGAGTTACGGCTCATTCCACGAGGGCTGCTGCTTCCTCATGGGCATTCAAAAATGAAGCTTCGGTGGAACAGATTTGCAAGGCTGCAACTTGGTCCTCTCCACACTTTTTCAAAATTCTACAAATTTGACACACTTGCCTCGGCTGAGGCCGCTTTTGGGAGAAAGGTTCTTCAAGCAGTGGTGCCTTCCGTTTAGGTTCACTGTCTTGTCCCTCCCGTATCATCTGTGTACTCTAGCTTGGGTATTGATTCCCAATAGTAATTAAGATGATCCATGGACTCATCGTGTCATTAAATTAAAGAGAATTTATGCTTACCTGATAAATTTATTTATTTTTTGACATGATGAGTCCACAGCCCGCCCTGTTTTTGTAAGACAGGTTGTTGGTATTATAAACTTCAGACACCTCTGCACCTTGTTACTTCCTTTTTTCTCCTTTACTTCGGTTGAATGACTGGGTTGGGAGGGAAAGGAGGTGATATTTAACAGCTTTGCTGTAGTGCTCTTTGCCGCCTCCTGCAGGGCAGGAGTGGTATTCCCAATAGTAATTCAGATGATCCGTGGACTCATCATGTAAAAAAAGAAATACATTTATCAGGTAGCATACATTTTTCTTTTTTTCTTTCGTGTATGAAAGAGCAGCTGTTAAACATGTTACAAATATCGCATAAATAAGATTAAGTAAAATATGTTTGAAGACACTAACAGTAAGTACATGAATATGTGCAGCAGAATCCTTGGACTCTACTACACCAAAATTCTGTAATACATTTTGAAACATTGCCTTCTAGATAGAACAGAGAACATCTGTGTATTGTGTCCCTATAAATCCCCTATAAAATGATGAATTAAACAGAGTACAAACAATGCAAAGTTTAAGGGTTATTTTTGCTGACTTTTTCTGTAATTTACCTCTGTAAAATTGTGCTTTTTACCCACCCCCCAAAAATGCTGGAGAATAGGCTGTATACTTATAGTATTCAATCATTACTGACCCTGCTACATGCTAAGGGGTTGATTTATCAAAGGCTTCGGCTGCCTTTGCCCCCCTACTTATCAAGCAGTAGTCATCAGACCGCTGCTTCCCTAACCTGTTCTCCACCTCTTAGGTGGAGAATTTAAATCTCCTCGGTCTGGGGAGATTGATAGCTCCTGCCCGCACGTGATTGGTTTTGCGCGGGCAGCATTGCACAAGAACCAGTAGTGGAATTCAGCCCGCCAGAGGCCGCCAGAGGCGAGCTGCGGTGGACAGGGTCTCATATGTAGGCCCCTGTCCACTATAGCTTGATAAATCGACCCCCTAAGATCAGTGCAGGAGCTCATTTACATTTGACTTCTGGCCACAACAAAGAAAACAAGATAAACAATACTCATCCCTGACTTTCTCTATTTTCTATTTGTACAAAAATATCTGTTAGCTAGTGTAGCAATTTTTTAAGAATGAAAATAAGCAAACTGATGCAATTTATTACATCTAAAATTGTATAGCAGATCTGGAAATGCGCCAGTATAGCCTGAAGTTCTGAACATTTTTCATATGTTGTTTCTAGTTATAACCTAGAAAGTTTAGCAAGAGTGATCATTGGTTATAAAGCATGCCATTGCCCTCTGTACACATAGAGGTCTTATTTCTTGGGGGTGGTGGGTAAGTGAATTAGCAGTACAATTTTGTTTGATCAACTCTTCTTGCAACATGAAGGCTCCTAGAGAGATGTTTTTTTTGTGTTTTTTTTTTTGGGGGGGGTTAATAAAGTGAAGAAGAAAAAAAAAGTTTTTTTCTCATGTCTGTATAGATTAATTTCAGAAGTCTGAACTGTACCGGTTGGTAAAATTCAAACCACTACGAGAACTGTGGAGTTTATGACTTGTTGGGGAGCTTGAGAGTTTGTACAGTTAGAGCAGAATCTATATGGAAACTGAATAACTTTTTGGCACTTAACCAGTAGGCATTATTCATAGCTGTTTTGTAAAGGTACCACACCCAGCCTGAAATGTGGAAATGACACTGAGCCTATGACTAAAAGCAAGAAACAGATTTTAAAATGTGTACGACCTTTCAGTCTGGCTTTGTTTTGTTTGCTTAATGCATTTTTCTGCATCTGTGAATATTTTCATTTAACTTGCAAAACCTGATGCCCGGCCTGTTGTGATGCAAGTAGACCCAAAGAGTCTGTGTTTATTGTAGACTAACTATTTCATATGTGAGTGGGCAATAGGCAAGACTGGTAACTACAGGCCAGTCAGCTCAACTTCAGCAGTAGGGGAATTTAATGCAAACTGTTTTAAAAGAAAGAATTATGACTTGCACAAACAATTTAGAGGACAAAACAGCATGATTTTACTTCAGGAAGATCATAGCAGACTCCTCTAATTGACTTATTAGGAGCCAACCCACCATTTGCCCTATTTGGATGAGCCAATCTGGGCTTTAGTCTGGACAACAAGGCTAGTCATGTTAACATAATGTTTTTATAAAGTCAATTGTTTTGAAGTTATCTGCTAAACCCAAATAGGGAAATGTATGTAGCAGGGTTAGTCTTGAGAAGTCAGCAGGCTGCATTTTAACTTTTGAGAATTAGAAAATCCTCACACTTAAAAGGGGACAAAATAAATAATGGCTGTATATTGCAAAGATTTTTGATTACTTATAACTAAACATTTTTTTATAAAAATCTGAAGGTGTTCTGGTAAGAATGTATAATTTTTTTAAGACACTCTCAGCTATGTTTGGCGCTTTGTTATAAAGTTTTAAATATATGTATTTGCTTATATTTGCCAAGATTCAGGTCTATGTATATTTCCCTTTTCTGCAGACTATCAGTTTCAGTATGGAATTTATGTTTGGGAAGATTACTTATAATTTTTGCTTACCTAGGGTTTTTAGATTTTTTTTAAATTTGACTTTGTTTCCAAATTTTGGCGGGCAAACTAGGCTCGCGACGCGAAATGTCATTTTTAAATTTGTAACTTCTTTTTTGCGCCATGCTTCATACTTGGCACTAAAAAACTTTATGTATATTACCCCTCTTCCTTTAATGCTTCCGGTTCTCTTACTTTAGCATAAGCATTTTTTTCCCATTCCTGAAACTGCTATATGAGGAAATTGGATATTTTGTTTAAATGTTGTTTTTTTCTTTTTACATTTTGCTAGATGTCTCAATCTGATCCTGCCTCTGATGTTGCTGTAGAAACCATGCTGCCTGAACACAGTTCTACCAAAGTGTTATGGTAGTGTTATGTTATTTCTTCAGCCCAATTATGTGGCATCTGTCATGATAAGCTTTTGCATGCTGATAATGTTTCTATTAGTGCATACTGAAATATCCTCTGCTGATGAGGATTCTTCTGGTTCAGAAGATCCTGATTCAGATTCTGAAATTGACAAATCTTCCTAAATGTTTATGATCGATTATATTCGTTCTTTATTGAAGGAAGTTCTGGTTACTTTGGGTATTGAAGAGCCTAGTCCTCTTGATAATAAGGCCAGTAAACATTTGAATACTTTTTTTTAAATCTCCTAAGGTTGCACCTGAGGTTTTTCCTGTTCCAGATGCTGTTTGATATGATTTCTAAAGAATGATCTAAGCCTGGTTCTTCTTTCAATCCTTCTTCTAGGTTTAGGAAGTCGTATCCTTTACCTGTGGTTAATTTAGAGTTTTAGGAAAAAGTTCCTAAGGTTGATGGAGCGATTTCCACTCTTGCCAAACATACTACTATTCCTTTGGAAGATAGTACTTCCTTTGACGATCCTTTAGATAGGAATATTGAATCTTACCGTAGAAGAGCATATTTATATTCAGGCTATATTCTTAGACCTGCTATTTCTATGGCTGATGTGGCTGCTGCTTTAACTTTTTGGTTGGATAGTTTAGACCGGCAGGTAGAAGATCATGATTTATCCTGCATTATTCTTCTGCTTCAACATGCTAATCATTTCATTTGTGATGCTATATTTGACATTATTAAAATTGATGTTAAATCTATGTCTTAGCTATTTTGGCCAGAAGAGCTTTATGGCTTAAATCTTGGAATGCTGACATGGTGTCTAAACCTAGATTACTATCTCTATCTTTCCAGGGTAAGAATTTGTTTGGTTCTCAATTGGATTGTATTATTTCCACTATCACTGGGGGGAAGGGAGTTTTTATACCTCAAGATAAAAAGTCTAAGGGTAAATTTAAGGCTCCTAATCGTTTTTTGTTCCTTATGTCAGAATAGAGAACAAAAAAAACTCCTTCCCCTAAGGCCTCTGGTTCCCATTGGAGACCATCTTCAAATTGGAATAAAACCAAGCCTTATAAAAAAACAAATCCAGCCCACAAGACTGCATGAAGGTACGGCCCTCAATCCAGTTCAGCTGGTGGGGGGGCAGATTGAAATTATTTCAGGACATTTGGACAGATTCTGTTCAGAATCAGTGGATTCAGAATATTGTGTCTCAAGGATATCGAATAGGTTTCAGAATAAGACCTCCCGTGGGAAGATTCTTTTCTTTCTCTTTCTTTTTTTCTTTCTTTCTCTTTCTTTTTTTCTTTCTTTCTCTTTCTTTTTTTTCTTTCTTTCTCTTTCTTTTTTTCTTTCTTTCTCTTTCTTTTTTTTCTTTCTTTCTCTTTCTTTTTTTCTTTCTTTCTCTTTCTTTTTTTCTTTCTTTCTCTTTCTTTCTTTCTTTTTTCTTTTCTTTCTTTCTTTCTTCTTTTCTTTCTTTCTTTCTTTCTTCTTTTCTTTCTTTCTTCTTTTCTTTCTTTCTTTCTTCTTTTCTTTCTTTCTTCTTTTCTTTCTTTCTTCTTTTCTTTCTTTCTTCTTTTCTTTCTTTCTTCTTTTCTTTCTTTCTTCTTTTCTTTCTTTCTTCTTTTCTTTCTTTCTTCTTTTCTTTCTTCTTTTCTTTCTTTCTTCTTTTCTTTCTTTCTTCTTTTCTTTCTTTCTTCTTTTCTTTCTTTCTTCTTTTCTTTCTTTCTTCTTTTCTTTCTTTCTTCTTTTCTTTCTTTCTTCTTTTCTTTTCTTCTTTTCTTTTCTTCTTTTCTTTCTTTCTTCTTTTCTTTTCTTTCTTTCTTCTTTTCTTTTCTTCTTTTCTTTTCTTTTCTTTCTTTCTTTTCTTTCTCTTTCTCATGTGGAGGCTCAGGCTTTTCTGAAATATGTTTCGGACCTAGAGCTTTCATGGGTAATTGTACCAGTTACTCTCCAGGTACAGGGTTTGGGTTTCTATTCAAATCTATTCATTGTCACAAAGAAAGAGAATTCTTTCAGACCAGTTCTGGATCTGAAGTTTTTAAATCGTTTTGTAAGAGTCCCAACTTTCAAGATGGTGACTATAAGGAATATTCTGCCTTTTTTTCAGCAAGGGCATTTTATGTCCACAATAGACTTACAGGATGCTTATCTTCATATTCCAATTCATGCAGGGTATTGTGGTGTTTCCTTATTTGGACAATATCTTGGTACTAGCTCAGTCTTTTTTTTTTTTTTTTTTTTTTTTTTTTTTTAAGCAGAATCTCACACGAAACAAGTAGTGTGGTTTCTTCAAAGGCATGGTTGGAGGATCAATTTACAAAAGAGTTTCTTGATTCCTTGGCTACACGTTAAAACTGAAGTATGTGTGTGGTGGGAGGTGTATTTATAGGCATTTTGAGGTTTGGGAAACTTTGCCCATCCTGGTAGGAATGTATATCCCATACGTCACTTGGTCATGGACTCTTTCCACTATGAAAGAAATGAATTTATCGGGTAAGTTCTTACATAAATGATGTTATCTTATAGGAGAGAAGAGAAAGATGACAGAAAGAAAGGAATTAATAAAGCGGAGGCTGGACATTTTATTTACACTGAGAGCAATCCCAGAGCAAGGTGTCATGATCTCAAGTTAAAGGGTAGTAGGTCCATTAGTAATGCAAAGATGCACTTCGTCACAGAAATGGTGGTTGTTTCATGGAATAAAATTCCATTAGAGATGGTAATGAGAAATACCATGTGGGGAACTTAAAGAATGCCTGGGATAAGCATTATTATCGGTTATTTGTAGAGCGCCAACAGATTCTGCAGCGCTAAGCATATGGCTATTCTATTCTAATTAATGCCTGGGATAAGCATATGGCTATTCTACATACTAATTAATGCCTGGGATAAGCATATGGCTATTCTACATACTAATTAATGCCTGGGATAAGCATATGACTATTCTATACTAATTAACGTCTGGGATAAGCATATGGCTATTCTATACTAATTAATGTCTGGGATAAGCATATGGCTATTCTATACTAATTAATGTCTGGGATAAGCATATGGCTATTCTACATACTAATTAATGCCTGGGATAAGCATATGACTATTCTACATACTAATTAATGCCTGGGATAAGCATATGACTATTCTACATACTAATTAATGCCTGGGATAAGCATATAACTATTCTACATACTAATTAATGCCTGGGATAAGCATATGGCTATTCTACATACTAATTAATGCCTGGGATAAGCATATGGCTATTCTACATACTAATTAATGCCTGGGATAAGCATATGGCTATTCTACATACTAATTAATGCCTGGGATAAGCATATGGCTATTCTACATACTAATTAATGCCTGGGATAAGCATATGGCTATTCTACTTACTAATTAATGCCTGGGATAAGCATATGGCTATTCTACATACTAATTAATGCCTGGGATAAGCATATGGCTATTCTACATACTAATTAATGCCTGGGATAAGCATATGGCTATTCTACATACTAATTAATGCCTGGGATAAGCATATGGCTATTCTACATACTAATTAATGCCTGGGATAAGCATATGGCTATTCTACATACTAATTAATGCCTGGGATAAGCATATGGCTATTCTACATTCTAATTAATGCCTGGGATAAGCATATGGCTATTCTACATACTAATTAATGCCTGGGATAAGCATATGGCTATTCTACATACTAATTAATGCCTGGGATAAGCATATGGCTATTCTACATACTAATTAATGCCTGGGATAAGCATATGGCTATTCTACATACTAATTAATGCCTGGGATAAGCATATGGCTATTTTACATACTAATTATTGCCTGGGATGAGCATATGGCTATTCTACATACTAATTAATGCCTGGGATAAGCATATGGCTATTCTACATTCTAATTAATGCCTGGGATAAGCATATGGCTATTCTACATTCTAATTAATGCCTGGGATAAGCATATGACTATTCTACATACTAATTAATGCCTGGGATAAGCATATGGCTATTCTACATTCTAATTAATGCCTGCGATAAGCATATGACTATTCTACATACTAATTAATGCCTGGGATAAGCATATGGCTATTCTACATACTAATTAATGCCTGGGATAAGCATATGGCTATTCTACATACTAATTAATGCCTGGGATAAGCATTATTATTATCGGTTATTTGTAGAGCGCCAACAGATTCTGCAGCGCTAAGCATATGGCTATTCTACATACTAATTAATGCCTGGGATAAGCATATGACTATTCTACATACTAATTAATGCCTGGAATAAGCATATGACTATTCTACATACTAATTAATGCCTGGGATAAGCATATGGCTATTCTATACTAATTAATGCCTGGGATAAGCATATGGCTATTCTATACTAATTAATGCCTGGGAATAAGCATATGGCTATTCTACATACTAATTAATGCCTGGGATAAGCATATGGCTATTTTACATACTAATTATTGCCTGGGATGAGCATATGGCTATTCTACATACTAATTAATGCCTGGGATAAGCATATGGCTATTCTACATTCTAATTAATGCCTGGGATAAGCATATGACTATTCTACATACTAATTAATGCCTGGGATAAGCATATGGCTATTCTATACTAATTAATGCCTGGGATAAGCATATGGCTATTCTATACTAATTAATGCCTGGGAATAAGCATATGGCTATTCTACATACTAATTAATGCCTGGGATAAGCATATGGCTATTTTACATACTAATTATTGCCTGGGATGAGCATATGGCTATTCTACATACTAATTAATGCCTGGGATAAGCATATGGCTATTCTACATTCTAATTAATGCCTGGGATAAGCATATGGCTATTCTACATTCTAATTAATGCCTGGGATAAGCATATGACTATTCTACATACTAATTAATGCCTGGGATAAGCATATGGCTATTCTACATTCTAATTAATGCCTGCGATAAGCATATGACTATTCTACATACTAATTAATGCCTGGGATAAGCATATGGCTATTCTACATACTAATTAATGCCTGGGATAAGCATATGGCTATTCTACATACTAATTAATGCCTGGGATAAGCATTATTATTATCGGTTATTTGTAGAGCGCCAACAGATTCTGCAGCGCTAAGCATATGGCTATTCTACATACTAATTAATGCCTGGGATAAGCATATGACTATTCTACATACTAATTAATGCCTGGAATAAGCATATGACTATTCTACATACTAATTAATGCCTGGGATAAGCATATGGCTATTCTATACTAATTAATGCCTGGGATAAGCATATGGCTATTCTATACTAATTAATGCCTGGGAATAAGCATATGACTATTCTACATACTAATTAATGCCTGGGATAAGCATATGACTATTTTATACTAATTAATGCCTGGGATAAGCATATGGCTATTCTATACTAATTAATGCCTGGGATAAGCATATGACTATTCTACATACTAATTAATGCCTGGGATAAGCATATGACTATTCTACATACTAATTAATGCCTGGGATAAGCATATGACTATTCTACATACTAATTAATGCCTGGGATAAGCATATGACTATTCTACATACTAATTAATGCCTGGGATAAGCATATGGCTATTCTACATACTAATTAATGCCTGGGATAAGCATATGACTATTTTACATACTAATTATTGCCTGGGATGAGCATATGGCTATTCTACATACTAATTAATGCCTGGGATAAGCATATGGCTATTCTACATTCTAATTAATGCCTGGGATAAGCATATGGCTATTCTACATTCTAATTAATGCCTGGGATAAGCATATGACTATTCTACATACTAATTAATGCCTGCGATAAGCATATGACTATTCTACATACTAATTAATGCCTGGGATAAGCATATGGCTATTCTACATACTAATTAATGCCTGGGATAAGCATATGGCTATTCTACATACTAATTAATGCCTGGGATAAGCATTATTATTATCGGTTATTTGTAGAGCGCCAACAGATTCTGCAGCGCTAAGCATATGGCTATTCTACATACTAATTAATGCCTGGGATAAGCATATGACTATTCTACATACTAATTAATGCCTGGAATAAGCATATGACTATTCTACATACTAATTAATGCCTGGGATAAGCATATGGCTATTCTATACTAATTAATGCCTGGGATAAGCATATGGCTATTCTATACTAATTAATGCCTGGGAATAAGCATATGACTATTCTACATACTAATTAATGCCTGGGATAAGCATATGACTATTCTATACTAATTAATGCCTGGGATAAGCATATGACTATTCTACATACTAATTAATGCCTGGGATAAGCATATGACTATTCTACATACTAATTAATGCCTGGGATAAGCATATGACTATTCTACATACTAATTAATGCCTGGGATAAGCATATGGCTATTCTACATACTAATTAATGCCTGGGATAAGCATATGACTATTCTACATACTAATTAATGCCTGGGATAAGCATATGACTATTCTACATACTAATTAATGCCTGGGATAAGCATATGACTATTCTACATACTAATTAATGCCTGGTATAAGCATATGACTATTCTACATACTAATTAATGCCTGGTATAAGCATATGACTATTCTACATACTAATTAATGCCTGGGATAAGCATATGGCTATTCTACATACTAATTAATGCCTGGGATAAGCATATGGCTATTCTACATACTAATTAATGCCTGGGATAAGCATATGGCTATTCTACATACTAATTAATGCCTGGGATAAGCATATGACTATTCTACATACTAATTAATGCCTGGTGATAAGCATATGGCTATCTTGCAAACTAAATAAGCTTGCACTTGTTGGGCCTATGGTGCTTATTTGCCATCAAAATGTTTGTATGTTTTTAGATTTAATGACTAGGATATTTTTATAGACTGACAGCCATTTAAAATTAGAGTAAAAATGTAGCTTTCTGTTAACAAATTTTGCTTAATTTTCTTGGTATCCTTTAGCAAAGCGTAAACGTAGGTAGGCTCAGGATCAGGAATGCACTACTGGGAGCTAGCTGAACACACTTGTTGAGCCAATGACAAGAAGCATACATGTGCAGTCACCAATCAGCAGTTAGCTCCCAGCACTGCATTGCTGTTCCTAAGCCTATATAGGTATGATTTTCAAGAAATTTGACAATATAAAAGTAAATTTAAAAGTTTTAATTGCATGCTCTATCTAAAATCTTAAAAGTTAATCATTTTTTTACTTTACTGTCCCTTTAAGTTCCACGTTGATCATTCCTAGTTTGCTGAATTAAACTCTTACTTTTTCTACAGAAAACAATTGGAAAAATTGCAACATGCTTAGAACTACGAAGCGCTGCCTTACAGGTAAATGTTAACGGTCTATAATTAACTCTTAATATTGAGCACATTTAATGAAAAAAGGGGTGAATGGCACTATCATCAAGCGAGCCTGCAACTGATATTTATGAAGCAGCAGTGTAAGGCGCTACTTCCTAAACCACCTCCGCCACTTCATAGGTAGCCGATTAAAATTACTGCAGACTGATCTGACCCGGGTGATGGACAAGCCCTGTTCTTGCTCGATTTGTTTGCACAGAAGCAGGGGGCGGCATTGCGCATCCAGTGATAAATACGGCAGTGAATGCTGCTCACAAGTCGTGATCCTGGGCGGACAGGTTGACTACCTGTGGACCTTTGTCTATAAGAACAATGATAATTGTGCCTCGTAGTATATTTTGTCCCCAAAGCTAATGCAGTGTTAGATTTCATGTTGCCAACGTTAATACTCTGGCATATATGTTAGTCTGTCATATATATATATTTTTTTAAATCACCTTTTTCAAATTGCCTTGTGAAATGCTAAGGCTTTATTTAGTCTTTGAATCTGTTGTACAATATTAATTTTCAAAATGTATCATTGGGCCAAATGCCACTTATTATTATTATTATTATTATTATTATTATTAAAAAAATATATATAAAATATATATATTTTTTTTAAACAAGTTTGCTTAAGTTACAAAACACTTTCAGACCAGCCAACTTTGAAAAATATTTAATTGCGTGCTTCAATTTGCATTTCAGGTGATATCAAAAAAAGTGAAAGTAATTTAATAAAATATACAAACTGGTCCCTACCTCCTTTTTATTTACAGTTTAGTCTTAAAGGGACATGAAACCCAAAAAATGTATTTCATGATTCAGATAAAGAATACAATTTTAAGCAACTTTCTAATTTACTTCTATTATTTAATTTGTTTTATTCTCTTGGTATCATTTGTTGAAGGAGCAGCAATGCACTACACGTTTCCAAATGAACACATGGGTGAGCCAATGACAATCGGTATATATATCCAGCGACCAATCAGCAGCTAGAACCTAGATTCTTAGCTGCTCCTGAGCTTTCATAGATAAACCTTTTAGCAAAGAATAACAAGAGAATGAAGCAAATTAAATAATAGAAGTAAATTGGAAAGTTGTTTAAAATTGTATTCTCTATCTGAATCATGAAAGAAACATTTTGGGTTTCATGTCCCTTTAATGGAAAATTATTTTTAAATATATTTTTCAAATCATTTACTTAATATTCTTAAAGGGACATGAAACCCACATTTTTTCTTTCATGATTTAGAAAGAGAATGCAATTTTAAACATCTTTCTAATTTACTTCTATTATCTAATTTGTTTTATTATCTTGATATTCTTTGCTGAAAAGCATATCTAGATATGCTCAGTAGCTGCTGATTGGTTGCTGCACATAGAAGCCTTGTGTGATTGGCTCACCCTTGTGCATTGCTTTTTCTTAAACTAAGAATATCTAAAAAATGAAGCAAAATAAATAATAGAAGTAAATTGTAATCTTGTTTAAATTTGTATTCTCTATCTGAATCATGAAAGAAAGATTTTGGGTTTAGTGGCCCTTTAAGACTGAGTTGGTAAAGGACTTTTTGAAATCCTAAACATTTGTTATTGATGAATAAACTTGTGTATTGACACAATTAAAAAAATATATACTGTTTTGAGAAAATGGATATCTATTGTAATTGAGATCATATTTTTAAGATATTGTTGACTTATTGTACTTTTTGATAATTATAATTCTATTTTCCATTTTCAAATTAGCAAATTTAAAAACGTAAAGTAAAAAATAAAGTAATTCAACATGTAAAAGCGGAATACAGTTTATTAAATTGGTTTTTGTTGTTAGTTTTTAGACCTTTCACTGCCAAGCCTTCTTTCATCCCAGTACTAAGCCAATTTGAGCTTTTTTTTGCTAAAATAATTTAAACCCTATTGTAAGTCAAATTGCAGTGAGTGACCCACACACTATATATATAATTCATGTCATATGAGAAATCTGCAGCATAAACTGTAAACAAATATGTATGTTTTTCATAGATTTTAGTAAATTATATTGAAAATGCCCAGTGACCACTGCTGTCGCTGTGATATCATGACTAAATTGTCATCAAGGATAACCACATGTGAAATAGTGACCCATACAGGATTTTGGGGGCTATAATATAGGTTAGAGAGGCCCCATTGTACAGAAATAAAATCCAATGTTTAATGGAGTAGTACTAAGTAATAATGCATTAATAAATCATTTCAATGGTGCAGACCCTTAAATAATATATAATTAACTTAGAGAGATATATAGAAATGCAATACTTTCTATATTTAGCAAGAAAGGGAATTTAACACTCTTTAATACACATAACAAATCAGCAAATGTGTGAAGGCGCTGTAAATTCCATAAGTAAGTTTAGATTGAGTTCAAGCATAACATTAGTGATAGCATACTTGTTCATGTTGTGCCGAATTGTTAACACAACAGTTCCAGAAAACTTGTAATTTGGGTGTACACCCACTCACATGCATACCGATCCGTCTGGAAGTCAAAACTTGATCTCCACAGCTATACGGCTCGGTCCGCTATGCAGCAAGACTGTCAGGAGATTCCAAAAGAGCGTAATTGCTCACAATTCATCACCCGCACTATCAATCCATAAGGCAAGTGCTCGGCTGGTATCGCCAAGACATGGCAACAGAAGTCCAGATGCCTATGTGCATTTCACCCCCATAGGAATATCACAGGGCTTCATCAGCTCCTTATGCATATGCCTGCTGATATATACAACTTCAGAATAACTAGAAACAAAGCCATGCAAAAAAATGCTGTTGGTATGCATTTTGCCACTGACAGTATCTTCCTGGACTTTCAGACTGCATCGATCCTCAAGTGACTCCTGCCGAGACGTTACCTATGTCGATAGGGCCTAGTGCAGCAGGGTTTTGCAGATCTGACTTGGACACTTAGTGCTTCTAAATATCTACTGGGGTATTTTTGTATGTGCGCATTTTATGTGTTGAGACCTTTGTGGAGTCTATTTTTATATGTGCTTTTTATGACTGCGCATACTGCTATTTAAGATTGCATAAATTACATTTTGTTATATGTACAATCAAGAGTGCTCAATTCCCTTTCTTGCTAAATATAGAAAGTATTGTATTGCTATATACTGTATCTCTTTCTAAGTTAATTATACAGAAATAAAAGCACTTTTTTTTGCAAGGTGTTCAGTGCCACAGTGATCACCTGACTATGCAGACAAAATGTGTGTGTGTGTGTATATGTATATATGTGTGTGTGTGTGTGTATGTATATATATATATATATATATATATATATATATATATATATATATATATATATATATATATATATATATATATATATATATATATAATGTATATATGTGTGTGTGTGTGTTTATATATATATATATATATATATATATGTGTGTGTATATATGTGTGTGTGTGTGTATATATAATACATACACATAAATACAGGTGGCCCTCGGTTTACGCCGGTTCAATTTGCGCCGTTTCAGATTAACAACGTTTTTTTTTTTTCAGTCATGTGACTGCTTTTGAAAAGCAGTGCCCTAATTAAAATAGCCAGTAGGTGGAGCTGTCCGCTTGTGTTGCAGCAAAGTTATGTAAAAGTTTAGCAGACTGAAATTAATCTGTGTACACAGAACAGACATTGGCTATCGAGCAGCTTTCAAAAGAACAAGATTTAGCAGGCACTTCCCTATTATCTTCCTGTACAGCTGCTTGAGGTTAGGGTGCCTAACTGCTTAATCAGTCCAGATTGAAATGCATAGAATAGGTGCAGACCCAATATTATCTAACATGCTAACAATGCAGAGAACTGTTTGCAGAAACATGCAAGTAAAAAAATGTTTTTGTTCATTAAACTTAGTTTGATGATAGTCTGTTGCGTGATTATTTAATTAGGTTTATAATGCTGTTTAGCATTTAAAGTCTTCATTTCAAAACTTTAAAAATAATGTATTAGGTGTTATGACAATTTTGAGAGGGGCCTGGAATCTAACTCCCTCACTTCCCATTGACTTACATTATAAACTGGGGTTCAATTTACAACGGTTTCGATTTACAACTATTCCTTCTGGAACCCAACCCCGGCGTAAACTGAGGGCTACCTGTATGTGTGTATGAATGTATATGTGTATATATATATATATATATATATATATGTGTATATATATATATATGTGTATATATATATATATGTATATATATATATATATATATATGTATATATATATATATATGTATATATATATATATGTATATATATATATATATATATATATATATATACATATATATATATATATATATATATGTATATATATATATATATATATATGTGTATATATATATATATATATGTATATATATGTATATATATATATATATATATATATATATATATATATATATATTTCTCTTGTTAAGTGTATCCAGTCCACGGATCATCCATTACTTATGGGATATTAACTCCTCCCCAACAGGAAGTGCAAGAGGATTCACCCAGCAGAGCTGCTATATAGCTCCTCCCCTAACTGCCATTCCCAGTCATTCTCTTGCACCCAACGAATAGATAGGATGTGTGAGAGGACTGTGGTGATTATACTTAGTTTCATACCTTCAATCAAAAGTTTGTTATTTTATAATAGCACCGGAGTGTGTTATTCCTTCTCTGGTAGAATTTGAAGAAGAATCTACCTGAGTTTTTCTATGATTTTAGCCGGAGTAGTTAAGATCATATTGCTGTTTCTCGGCCATCTGAGGAGAGGTAAACTTCAGATCAGGGGACAGCGGGCAGATTAATCTGCAAAGAGGTATGTAGCAGCTTATTATTTTCTGACAATGTAATTGATGAGAAAATTCTGCCATACCGATATAATGTAAACTCAGCCTTAAATGCAGTAGCAGCAACTGGTATCAGGCTGTCATGTATGTATATTTTACACTTCAGTATTCTGGGGAATGGCACTTCACTGGAATTATACTGTATGCATAAAACTTTAGCCTAATTTGCAGGGACTAGCAACAGGCTTTTTAATAACACTCAATTTATTAATGTTAAACGTTTTTTGCTGGCATGTAAAATCGTTTAATTTTCTGAGGTACTGGGTGAAAAAATGTTTTGGGCACTATTTTTTTTCCACTTGGCAGTCGTTTTATTTAATTTATGACAGTTTACTGATCTCTCTCACTGTTATGTGTGAGAGGGAGGGGCCTTTTTTGGTGCTTTTGCTACGCATCTAAAAATTCAGTCAGAAGTTTATTGTCTTCCCTGCATGATCCGGTTCATCTCTACAGAACTCAGGGGTCTTCAAAACTTGTTTTGAGGGAGGTAATCACTCACAGCAGAGCTGTGAGATTGTAGTTGACTGTGATAAAAAAACGTTTATTTCTGTATTTTTTTTTTTTTTTTTTTTTTTCTGCTATCAGGGTTAGTTATCCTTTGCTAATGGGAGCAATCCTTTGCTAAAATTGTGTTTTTTTTTTTTTTACAAAGATTTGATGCTATAACTTTTCAGTTTATTAATTTTCAACTGTCATAACTTTTTCTGTGCTTCTTATAGGCACAGTACGTTTTCATATTATAGTAAATTACTTGAAAAGTATTTCCAAGTTGCTAGTTTATTTGCTAGTGTGTTAAACATGTCTGATTTAGAGGAAGATATCTGTGCTATATGTGCTAAAGCCAAAGTGGAGCCCAATAGAAATTTATGTACTAACTGTATTGATGCTACTTTAAATAAAAGTCAATCTGTACAAATTGAACATATTTCACCAAACAACGAGGGGAGAGTTATGCCGACTAACTCGCCTCACGTGTCAGTACCTGCATCTCCCGCTCGGGAGGTGCGTGATATTGTAGCGCCGAGTACATCTGGGCGGCCATTACAAATCACATTACAGGATATGGCTACTGTTATGACTGAAGTTTTGGCTAAATTACCAGAACTAAGAGGTAAGCGTGATCACTCTGGGGTGAGAACAGAGTGCGCTGATAATATTAGGGCCATGTCAGACACTGCGTCACAATTTGCAGAACATGAGGACGGAGAGCTTCATTCTGCGGGTGACGATTCTGATCCAAACAAACTGGATTCAGATATTTCAAATTTTAAATTTAAGCTGGAAAACCTCCGTGTATTACTAGGGGAGGTGTTAGCGGCTCTGAATGATTGTAACACAGTTGCAATACCAGAGAAAATGTGTAGGCTGGATAAATATTTTGCGGTACCGGCGAGTACTGACGTTTTTCCTATACCTAAGAGACTTACTGAAATTGTTACTAAGGAGTGGGATAGACCCGGTGTGCCGTTCTCACCCCCTCTGATATTTAGAAAGATGTTTCCAATAGACACCACCACACGGGACTTATGGCAAACGGTCCCTAAGGTGGAGGGAGCAGTTTCTACTTTAGCTAAGCGTACCACTATCCCGGTGGAGGATAGCTGTGCCTTTTCAGATCCAATGGATAAAAAGTTAGAGGGTTACCTTAAGAAAATGTTTGTTCAACAAGGTTTTATATTGCAACCTCTTGCATGCATTGCTCCTGTCACGGCTGCAGCAGCATTTTGGTTTGAGTCTCTGGAAGAGACACTTGAATCAGCTCCATTAGATGAGATTACACACAAGCTTAAAGCCCTTAAGTTAGCTAACTCATTTATTTCAGATGCCGTAGTACATTTAACTAAACTTACGGCTAAGAATTCCGGATTCGCCATTCAGGCACGCAGAGCACTGTGGCTAAAATCCTGGTCAGCTGACATTACTTCTAAATCTAAATTGCTTAATATACCTTTCAAAGGGCAGACCTTATTCGGGCCCGGGTTGAAAGAAATTATCGCTGACATTACAGGAGGTAAAGGCCATGCCCTGCCTCAAGACAGAGCCAAACCTAAGGCTAGACAGTCTAATTTTCGTTCCTTTCGTAATTTCAAAGCAGGAGCAGCATCAACTTCCTCTGCACCAAAACAGGAAGGAGCTGTTGCTCGCTACAGACAAGGCTGGAGACCTAACCAGTCCTGGAACAAGGGCAAGCAGGCCAGGAAACCTGCTGCTGCCCCTAAGACAGCATGAATCGAGGGCCCCCGATCCGGGAACGGATCTAGTGGGGGGCAGACTTTCTCTCTTTGCCCAGGCTTGGGCAAGAGATGTCCAGGATCCCTGGGCGTTAGAGATCATATCTCAGGGATACCTTCTAGACTTCAAATTCTCTCCCCCAAGAGGGAGATTTCATCTGTCAAGGTTGTCAACAAACCAAATAAAGAAAGAGGCGTTTCTACGCTGCGTACAAGATCTTTTATTAATGGGAGTGATCCATCCGGTTCCGCGGTCGGAACAAGGACAAGGGTTTTACTCAAATCTGTTTGTGGTTCCCAAAAAAGAGGGAACTTTCAGGCCAATCTTGGATTTAAAGATCCTAAACAAATTCCTAAGAGTTCCATCGTTCAAAATGGAAACTATTCGGACAATTTTACCCATGATCCAAAAGGGTCAGTACATGACCACAGTGGATTTAAAGGATGCTTACCTTCACATACCGATTCACAAAGATCATTACCGGTATCTAAGGTTTGCCTTTCTAGACAGGCATTACCAGTTTGTAGCTCTTCCATTCGGATTGGCTACGGCTCCGAGAATCTTCACAAAGGTTCTGGGTGCTCTTCTGGCGGTACTAAGACCGCGAGGAATTGCGGTAGCTCCGTACCTAGACGACATTCTGATACAAGCTTCAAGCTTTCAAACTGCCAAGTCTCATACAGAGTTAGTACTGGCATTTCTAAGGTCGCATGGATGGAAGGTGAACGAAAAGAAGAGTTCTCTCTTTCCACTCACAAGAGTTCCCTTCTTGGGGACTCTTATAGATTCTGTAGAAATGAAGATTTACCTGACAGAAGACAGGTTAACAAAGCTTCAAAATGCATGCCGTGTCCTTCATTCCATTCAACACCCGTCAGTAGCTCAATGCATGGAGGTGATCGGCTTAATGGTAGCAGCAATGGACATAGTACCCTTTGCACGCCTACATCTCAGACCGCTGCAATTGTGCATGCTAAGTCAGTGGAATGGGGATTACTCAGACTTGTCCCCTACTCTGAATCTGGATCAAGAGACCAGAAATTCTCTTCTATGGTGGCTTTCTCGGCCACATCTGTCCAGGGGGATGCCATTCAGCAGGCCGGACTGGACAATTGTAACAACAGACGCCAGCCTACTAGGTTGGGGCGCTGTCTGGAATTCTATGAAGGCTCAGGGACAATGGAATCAGGAGGAGAGTCTCCTACCAATAAACATTCTGGAATTGAGAGCAGTTCTCAATGCCCTTCTGGCTTGGCCCCAGTTAACAACTCGGGGGTTCATCAGGTTTCAGTCGGACAACATCACGACTGTAGCTTACATCAACCATCAGGGAGGGACAAGAAGCTCCCTAGCAATGATGGAAGTATCAAAGATAATTCGCTGGGCAGAGTCTCACTCTTGCCACCTGTCAGCAATCCACATCCTGGGAGTGGAGAACTGGGAGGCGGATTTCTTAAGTCGTCAGACTTTTCATCCGGGGGGAGTGGGAACTTCATCCGGAGGTCTTTGCCCAAATACTTCGACGTTGGGGCAAACCAGAGATAGATCTCATGGCGTCTCGACAGAACGCCAAGCTTCCTCGTTACGGGTCCAGATCCAGGGATCCGGGAGCGGTTCTGATAGATGCTTTGACAGCACCTTGGACCTTCGGGATGGCTTATGTGTTTCCACCCTTCCCGATGCTTCCTCGATTGATTGCCAGAATCAAACAGGAGAGAGCATCAGTGATTCTAATAGCGCCTGCATGGCCGCGCAGGACTTGGTATGCAGATCTAGTGGACATGTCATCCTGTCCACCTTGGTCGCTACCTCTGAAACAGGACCTTCTGATCCAGGGTCCCTTCAAACATCAAAATCTAATTTCTCTGAAGCTGACTGCTTGGAAATTGAACGCTTGATTTTATCAAAACGTGGTTTTTCTGAGTCAGTTATTGATACCTTAATACAGGCTAGGAAGCCTGTTACCAGAAAGATTTACCATAAGATATGGCGCAAATACTTATATTGGTGCGAATCCAAGAGTTACTCATGGAGTAAGGTTAGGATTCCGAGGATATTGTCTTTTCTACAAGAAGGTTTAGAAAAGGGTTTATCCGCTAGTTCCTTAAAGGGACAGATTTCAGCTCTGTCCATTCTTTTACACAAACGTCTGTCAGAAGTTCCGGACGTTCAAGCTTTTTGTCAGGCTTTAGCTAGGATCAAGCCTGTGTTTAAAACTGTTGCTCCACCATGGAGTTTGAACTTAGTTCTTAATGTTTTACAGGGGGTTCCGTTTGAACCCCTTCATTCCATTGATATCAAGTTGTTATCTTGGAAAGTTCTGTTTTTAATGGCGATTTCCTCGGCTCGAAGAGTCTCTGAGTTATCTGCCTTACATTGTGATTCTCCTTATCTGATTTTTCATTCAGACAAGGTAGTTCTGCGTACTAAACCTGGGTTCCTACCTAAGGTGGTCACTAACAGGAATATCAATCAAGAGATTGTGGTTCCATCTTTGTGTCCTAATCCTTCTTCGAAAAAGGAACGTCTGCTACACAATCTAGATTTAGTCCGTGCCCTGAAATTTTATCTACAGGCAACTAAGGATTTTCGA
>NC_069502.1:1146837438-1146839938 GCF_027579735.1 Bombina bombina | reverse complement strand
GTTCCTATCCACTGGGGGGGATCTGCAATCCTCCTGCTACTTCTAATAATGGTCACAATAAATGTAACTCAGCAGTAAGCAATAATAATAATATACATGCTGCTCTGTAATGATTTTGAGGGTAGATAATGGACCTGAAACCTTCACTAGGATTGTACAAATTTTGCACACCCCCTATGTGTAGACTTGCTGAGATGGGCCCTCCTGCACCAATGGTAGTCCCGCCCCTGAAGGGTCATTGCACCTATCATCCAATAAACATTAGTAGAATGTAAAACACCTGATAGTACTGTATTTGATTAATATACAAAATGAAAATGTTCATGTTACTCTTTCATATGATATTTTTTAGTACATTTTCCCTTTACTGTACGTGTGTATAGGGTTATACTATTGGAGCTGTAGCATTTCCCTTTATATCACATCCAGTCTGCTTAGTCTATTGACATTACAGAGATTTACACAAAAGGCAATCGCCCAGTAATGTCTTCAAGATTTATTTTTATTCAGTGAATTAGAAATTCCCGAACTGTGTAATTGTTTTATACCCCAATGCCAATCTGATCCCAAGCCTATTCTAAAACCCCTTTTTTTTTCTGGTATAAACCAAATGCATCTGTCTATTAAGCAGTTAGTGCTCGATTGACTGTAAGAGATCAGCAGCACAGCTGGCAAACATATGTTCCTTAACTTGTTCCTAAGTACATAACTGTGAAAATATTGCCTTGACGCATTTCTACTTTTAAGTATATTTTCATTAATCCATCCCATTACTTTTTTTTTTTTGTGTGTGTTCGTGGGTTTGGTGACCGCACTGTTGTTGCCTGGCTTTATGTCCGTGCATGGCTTCATCATTTGCTTTTTTCATACTTCCATATCCATTTCAAACAGGAGCCATACAAGGTAGGATCATTTTAATTAACCTCTCTGTCACTGTGCTTATTAAGTTTGCTTCTATCTTTTGACATACAGTTAAATTCCATATACAGTGTTCTACACCGAAAATTTTGCCAGACGGTGGTTTTATAAAGTTGCCGGGTGAGGCAGTGTTCTTTTTAGATGTTATTTAAAGGGACATTAAACGCTAAGGGCTAGATTACAAGTGAAGCGCTTTTTAACGTTACATAACCAACCACGCAAGCTGTGTTTTAAACTGTAAAAATATATTGATATGCTTATATACGTATATTTTTATGTATATATACACATATAAACACATAAATATACATGTATTTATTTGTAATTTTCTGCGCTACTTCCCCGCTGCACTAGGTTCTTTGCCATGTCTATCGGCATCAGAATGAGGCTCTCATTGGAACCTATGTAAGTGCGCTCTCATGAGCGTAAAGCTTCCATGCAATGCGAACCTGAGGTCGCGTTCTCATTGCACTTTACTTGTAATACCAGCGCACATTTGCGTGCATGCCTGTATTCGAGTGGAATGTAAATATTGTGCTCCCAAAAGCGCAATATTGCGCTCCACTCGTAATCTAGCCCTAAATAAAGCATTGCTTGAAATATATATTTAGAGTGAAGATTGGCCTGAGAATAATTTGTATATTTTTAAAAATTATATTTTTTGTTTAAATATTGAAAAAAATATGGGTAAAGTAGTGAGTGCCTCCATATTGTAACTTTTATATTGTATATTGCAAAGTTGTTTTGCTACATGTAATTAAACAATTTATATCAATATCATGTTTAAAAAATTTAGCTAATTTTTAGCTTTAATATTGTCTTAAATTTTTGCTTTATTCCTTAGGTACACTTTTACCAAGACTACCATCTGAGCCAGGGATGACGTTACTCACTATTAAAATTGAAAAAATTGGTTTGAAGGATGCAGGACAATGCATAGATCCATACATAACTGTTAGTGTTAAGGGTAAATATATATATTTTTTATACTACTGCTGTGATAAGGGTCTCTGGTACATTGTGCTACCAAAAAAGCGGAGTTGTTGTTTTCCATCTAAAGGGGAGGAGAGTCCACGGCTTCATTCATTACTATTGGGAATTAAGAACCTGGCCACCCACCAGGAGGAGGCAAAGACACCCCAGCCAAAGGCTTAAATACCTCCCCCACTTCCCTCATCCCCCAGTCATTCTTTTGCCTTTCGTCATAGGAGGATGGAGAGAAGTGCTGGAGTTTCGGAGTAGTACTTATGGAGGGTAGTACTCTACGCAATGGGACTGGGGTTTTAAATAGTTCTGTCAGCCTCTCAGTTAGAGCCTGGGCGAAAGTTATAGTCCGGAGATGCAGGGAGAGTCTCCCTGAGAAACCATCCCGACTCATATTAACAGCTCCAAAAGCAATCAGCGTTGACGAGTTTCGCTGCCTGCTTTCTACACTCAAGTCCATGTCAGGAGCGAGGCTACTAACCTGTCACACTTGAAGGGCCGTGTTCCTGTTCCACGGCGTAGTTAGTTTCATTTTCTATCAATGTGAAACATAGAAGACGGGGTCACAGTGTGGCACCTTTTTATCTTTACAGAATCA
>NC_069502.1:1146774938-1146832438 GCF_027579735.1 Bombina bombina | reverse complement strand
GGACATCCATTCCTTTTGCTAGGTTTTGTCTCAGACCTTTAGAACTGTGCATGCTGAGACAGTGGAACGGCGATCATTCTGATCTGTCTCTACAGATTGTATTAGACAGCCGGTCGAGAGAATCGCTCTCTTGGTGGCTCTGTCCCAAGGGACGTGCTTATTAAGACCATCCTGGGAGATTGTGACTACGGACACAAGCCTATCTGGATGGGGAGCTGTTTGGGGTGCCTGGAAAGCACAGGGGTTGTGGACTCAGGAGTCCTCCCCGATCAATTTTGGAACTACGGGCAATCTTCAATGCCTTGAAGGCTTGGCCACTTCTGGGTTCGTCCTAGTTTATCAGATTCCAATCAGACAAATATATCCTCGGTGGCTTACATCAACCATCAGGGGGGAACGAGAAGTTCTTTGGTGATGAAGGAAGTATCTCCGATTCTGGAGTGGGCGGATTTTCTCAGCAGGCAATCCTTCCACCCAGGGGAATGGTCTCTCCATCCCAAGCTGTTTGCAGAGATATGCAGCAAGTGGGGGACGCCGGAGATGGATCTCATGGCGTCCCATCACAATACCAAGCTACCCTGGTACGAGTCGAGGGATCCCCAAGCGGATCTAATAGATGCACTAGCATTGCCCTAGAGGTTCAAACTCATATTATTTTCCTCCATTACCGCTTCTTCCTCGAGTGGTGGCCCGCATCAAGCAGGAGCGGGTATCAGTAATCCTGATTGCTCCTTCGTGGCCGTGAAGGACATGGTTCGCGGATCTAGTGGGGATGTCCTCATCTCCTCCGTGGAAGTTACCTTGTCACAGATACCTGCTGTTACAAGGTCCATTTGTTCATCAAAATCTAGATTCTCTGAGGCTGACTGCGTGGAGATTGAACACTTAGTCTTAGTCAAGAGTGGTTTCTCTGAGAGTGTCATTGATACTCTTATTCATGCTCGTAAACCAGTTACTCTGTGTATCTACCACAAAGGGTGGAGGACCTACTTATTCTGGTGTGAAGAGCGTGTTTTTTCCTGGCACAGAGTTAAGGTTGCCAGGATCTTTTTTTCTCCAGGATGGACTGGAGAAGGGCTTTTCTGCTAGTTCCCTGAGAGGACAGATTTCGGCCCTGTCGGTTTTATTGCACAAGAGGCTGACTGAGCTTCCAGATGTGCAGTCCTTTGTTAAGGCTCTGATTAGGATCAGACCTGTGTTTAGATCTGGGACTACTCATTGGAGACTAAATCTTGTTCTTCTTTTACAACAGGCTCCGTTTGAGCCTTGGCATTCCATTGACATTAAATTGTTATCTTGGAAGGTTCTCCTTTTTAATGGTTATTGCCTCTGCGCGCAGAGTTTCTGAGATCTCTGCTTTGCAATGTGAGTTCTTTTATCTGATTTTTCATGCAGATAAGGCAGTTTTACGTACTAAATTAGGGTTTCTCCCTAAGGTTGTGTCAGATTGCAACATGAATTAAGAGATTGTGGTTCCTTCCTTGTGTCCTAATTCTTCTTTATCAAAGGAAAATTTACTTCACCATTTGGATGTGGTTCGTGCCTTGAGGTTCTTTCTACAGGCTACTAAGGAGTTTAGACAATCTTCCTCTTTGTTTGTTGTCTATTCGGGGAAGCGTAAAGGGCAGAAGGGTACTTCGACTTCCGTATCTTTTTGGTTAAGGAGTGTCATCCACTTTGCTTACGAGACAGCGGGACATCATCCTCCTGAGAGGACAACGGCTCATTCCATTAGAGCAGTGGCTTCCTCTTGGGCCTTTAAGAACGAGGCTGCTATGGATCAGATTTGTAAGGCAGCTAACTGGTCCTCCTTAATACTTTTTCTAATTTTTACTAGTTTGATGTTTTTGCTTCGGCTGAAGCAACTTTCAGGAGAAAAGTTTTGCAGGCTGTGGTGCCCTCAGAATGGGGTCCGCCTCTTCCTTTTTGTTTCGTCCCGTTATTCATTGTGTCCTCTGGAGCTTGGGTATAGTTTTTCCCTACAGTAAGGAATGAAGCCGTGGACTCTCCATATCTTAGGAAGGAAAACATAATTTATGCTTACCAGATAAATTCCTTTCCTTCCGGATAGGGAGAGTCCACGGCCCCTGTCCGTTTTTTTTCTTGTCTAAGGGCGTCCCCTTATTATTTATCTTATTCCTCTGGCACCATTTTATACCCTGATATTTCTCCTCATTTTCCTTGGCAGAATCACTGGGGTAATGAGGCAGTGGGAGGGATATTTAAGCCTTTGTCTGGGGTGTCTTTGCCTCCTCCTGGTGGCCTGGTGTTGTATTTCCCAACAGTAAGGAATGAAGCCGTGGACTCTCCCTATCCGGAATGAAAGGAATTTATCTGGTAAGCATAAATTATTTTTTCTTTTCTTTCGTGATTCAAAAAGATCATACAATTTTTAAAAAACTCTCCAATTTACTTATATTATCAATTTTGCTTTATTCTTTTGGTATCCTTTATTGAAGGAGTAGCAAAGCACTACTGAGAGCTAGCTGAATACATTGGTAAGTCAATAATGGGTATATATGTGCAGCCACCATTCGGCACCTAGATTCCAGCTCCTGAACCTACGTAGGTATGCTTTTCAACAAAGGCTACCAAAAGAATGAAGCAAATTAGATAATAGAAGTCAATTAGAAAGTTGTTTAAAATTGTACGTTTTATCTGATTCATGAAAGAAAAAAAACAAAATTTATGCTTACCTGATAAATTCCTTTCTCCTGTAGTGTGGTCAGTCCACGGGTCATCATTACTTCTGGGATATTAACTCCTCCCCAACAGGAAGTGCAAGAGGATTCACCCAGCAGAGCTGTCATATAGCTCCTCCCCTCTACGTCACACCCAGTCATTCGACCGAGAACCAACGAGAAAGGAGAAGCCAAAGGGTGCAGTGGTGACTGGAGTATAATTTAAAAATTTAGACCTGCCATAAAAAACAGGGCGGGCCGTGGACTGACCACACTACAGGAGAAAGGAATTTATCAGGTAAGCATAAATTTTGTTTTCTCCTGTTAAGTGTGGTCAGTCCACGGGTCATCATTACTTCTGGGATACTGTTACGGTTGCCTCCAGGCTGGCTGGAAGTTGGACCGTAGAAAAGGATGCTCCTAGCGCTCACCAAAGGAGCAGCAGCACCGTGGACACTATAACTGCTGCGTAGCCACCATAAGTAATGCAGACTCTATGAACCACCGCTGCTGGGCTGGTATCTCGCCGTCTGCTCTGCGCCCTGGACCTACGACCAGGCTCCAGTAGGTGAACCTCTTCCATCTGTAGCAATCCCTGTAGCTAAGGGAGTATGAAGAGCATAGCAATCCCTGTAGTGATATAAGCTGTATCCTACAAACATGAGTCAAAGCTTCAAGTTAGAGGGTCAACATAGGTCTGATGTGCTGGAGCACACAGCCTCCTTTTTATTGAGGTTACATGCAAACAGGACACTCTCAGGGGGAGGCATAAAATCCCCCATCACACATTTGATATTAGATAGAGAGACACTCCCTTTGACAGGCCACAACATTTACTTCAGCAGATAACATTACACACAATAAAACAATGCAGTCCACCTTATCAATACTAGTCTGATTAGACAATGGGAAAGTTGATCACTAAACCTAATTAGAGCTAATCCCAGCAGACTTGTATTTAGAATAGGTTTCTTGAAGCTGAACAAAATTTAACTCTTAATGGCACAATCTTCCAGGGGCCATAGTCATGAGGAAGGAGGCTGGCAAATAGGCTTCTCCAAAATCCAGGGAAGCAGGGCAATTTTTCATTTAAAGGGCCAGTTACAAACAGCAGTTTGTAACAGATACCAATACCAAAGCTAAAGTACACGGATGACGGGAGGGACAGGCAGGCTCTTTATACGGAAGGAACCACTGCCTGAAGAACCTTTCTCCTAAAAACAGCCTCCGAAGAAGCAAAAGTGTCAAATTTGGAAAAAGTATGAAGAGAAGACCAAGTTGCAGCCTTGCAAATCTGTTCAACAGAAGCCTCATTCTTAAAGGCCCAAGTGGAAGCCACAGCTCTAGTGGAATGAGCTGTAATTCTTTCAGGAGGCTGCTGTCCAGCAGTCTCATAGGCTAAACGTATTATGCTACGAAGCCAAAAAGAGAGAGAGGTAGCCGAAGCTTTTTGACCTCTCCTCTGACCAGAATAAACGACAAACAGGGAAGACGTTTGTCGAAAATCCTTAGTTGCCTGTAGATAAAATTTCAGGGCACGGACTACATCTAGATTGTGTAGAAGACGTTCCTTCTTCGAAGAAGTATTAGGACACAAAGATGGAACAACAATCTCTTGATTGATATTCCTGTTAGTGACCACCTTAGGTAAGAACCCAGGTTTAGTACGCAGAACTACCTTGTCTGAATGAAAAATCAGATAAGGAGAATCACAATGTAAGGCAGATAACTC
This sequence comes from Bombina bombina, assembly GCF_027579735.1. Lineage (NCBI taxonomy): Eukaryota > Metazoa > Chordata > Amphibia > Anura > Bombinatoridae > Bombina > Bombina bombina. Next base: position 1,146,828,025 of record NC_069502.1, on the reverse strand, counting down.
AGAGACTCTTCGAGCCGAGGAAATAGCCATTAAAAACAGAACTTTCCAAGATAACAGCTTGATATCAATGGAATGAAGGGGTTCAAACGGAACACCCTGTAAAACATTAAGAACTAAGTTCAAACTCCATTGTGGAGCAACAGTTTTAAACACAGGCTTTATCCTAGCTAAAGCCTGACAAAAAGCTTGAACGTCCGGAACCTCTGACAGACGTTTGTGTAAAAGAATGGACAGAGCTGAAATCTGTCCCTTTAAGGAACTAGCGGATAAACCCTTTTCTAAACCTTCTTGTAGAAAAGACAATATCCTAGGAATCCTAACCTTACTCCATGAGTAACTCTTGGATTCGCACCAATATAAGTATTTACACCATATTTTATGGTAAATCTTTCTGGTAACAGGCTTCCTAGCCTGTATTAAGGTATCAATTACTGACTCAGAAAAACCACGTTTTGATAAAATCAAGCGTTCAATTTCCAAGCAGTCAGCTTCATAGAAATTAGATTTTGATGTTTGAAGGGGTCCTGTCTCAGAGGCAGAGACCAAGGTGGACAGGATGACATGTCCACTAGATCTGCATACCAAGTCCTGCGTGGCCACGCAGGCGCTATTAGAATCACCGATGCTCTCTCCTGTTTGATACTGGCAATCAATCGAGGAAGCATCGGGAAGGGTGGAAACACATAAGCCATCCCGAAGGTCCAAGGTGCTGTCAAAGCATCTATCAGAACCGCTCCCGGATCCCTGGATCTGGACCCGTAACAAGGAAGCTTGGCGTTCTGTCGAGACGCCATGAGATCTATCTCTGGTTTGCCCCAACGTCGAAGAATTTGGGCAAAGACCTCCGGATGAAGTTCCCACTCCCCCGGATGAAAAGTCTGACGACTTAAGAAATCCGCCTCCCAGTTCTCCACTCCCGGGATGTGGATTGCTGACAGGTGGCAAGAGTGAGACTCTGCCCAGCGAATTATCTTTGATACTTCCATCATTGCTAGGGAGCTTCTTGTCCCTCCCTGATGGTTGATGTAAGCTACAGTCGTGATGTTGTCCGACTGAAACCTGATGAATCCCCGAGTTGTTAACTGGGGCCAAGCCAGAAGGGCATTGAGAACTGCTCTCAATTCCAGAATGTTTATTGGCAGGAGACTCTCCTCCTGATTCCATTGTCCCTGAGCCTTCAGAGAATTCCAGACAGCGCCCCAACCTAGTAGGCTGGCGTCTGTTGTTACAATTGTCCAATCTGGCCTGCTGAATGGCATCCCCCTGGACAGATGTGGCCGAGAAAGCCACCATAGAAGAGAATTTCTGGTCTCTTGATCCAGATTCAGAGTAGGGGACAAGTCTGAGTAATCCCCATTCCACTGACTTAGCATGCACAATTGCAGCGGTCTGAGATGTAGGCGTGCAAAGGGTACTATGTCCATAGCCGCTACCATCAAGCCGATTACCTCCATGCATTGAGCCACTGACGGGTGTTGAATGGAATGAAGGACACGGCATGCATTTTGAAGCTTTGTTAACCTGTCTTCTGTCAGGTAGATCTTCATTTCTACAGAATCTATAAGAGTCCCCAAGAAGGGAACTCTTGTGAGTGGAAAGAGAGAACTCTTCTTTTCGTTCACCTTCCATCCATGCGACCTTAGAAATGCCAGTACTAACTCTGTATGAGATTGAAAGCTTGAAGCTTGTATCAGAATGTCGTCTAGGTACGGAGCTACCGAAATTCCTCGCGGTCTTAGTACCGCCAGAAGAGCACCCAGAACCTTTGTGAAGATTCTTGGAGCCGTAGCTAATCCGAATGGAAGAGCTACAAACTGGTAATGCCTGTCTAGGAAGGCAAACCTTAGATACCGGTAATGATCCTTGTGAATCGGTATGTGAAGGTAAGCATCCTTTAAATCCACTGTGGTCATGTACTGACCCTTTTGGATCATGGGTAGAATTGTCCGAATAGTTTCCATTTTGAACGATGGAACTCTTAGGAATTTGTTTAGGATCTTTAAATCCAAGATTGGCCTGAAAGTTCCCTCTTTTTTGGGAACCACAAACAGATTTGAGTAAAACCCTTGTCCGTGTTCCGACCGCGGAACCGGATGGATCACTCCCATCAGTAAAAGATCTTGTACACAGCGTATAAACGCCTCTTTCTTTATTTGGTTTGTTGACAACCTTGACAGATGAAATCTCCCTTTTGGGGGAGAGGATTTGAAGTCCAGAAGATATCCCTGAGATATGATCTCTAACGCCCAGGGATCCTGGACATCTCTTGCCCAAGCCTGGGCGAAGAGAGAAAGTCTGCCCCCCACTAGATCCGTTCCCGGATCGGGGGCCCTCAATTCATGCTGTCTTAGGGGCAGCAGCAGGTTTCCTGGCCTGCTTGCCCTTGTTCCAGGACTGGTTAGGTCTCCAGCCTTGTCTGTAGCGAGCAACCGCTCCTTCCTGTTTTGGTGCAGAGGAAGTTGATGCTGCTCCTGCTTTGAAATTACGAAAGGAACGAAAATTAGACTGTCTAGCCTTAGGTTTGGCTCTGTCTTGAGGCAGGGCATGGCCCTTACCTCCTGTAATGTCAGCGATAATTTCTTTCAACCCGGGCCCGAATAAGGTCTGCCCTTTGAAAGGTATGTTAAGTAATTGAGATTTAGAAGTAACGTCAGCTGACCAGGATTTTAGCCACAGTGCTCTGCGTGCCTGAATGGCGAATCCGGAATTCTTAGCCGTAAGTTTAGTTAAATGTACTACGGCATCCGAAATAAATGAATTAGCTAGCTTAAGAGTCTTAAGCTTGTTTGAGATCTCATCTATAGTTATTGAGTCAAGAGTCTCTTCCAGGGACTCGGACCAAAAAGCGGCCGCGGCCGTGACAGACGCAATACATGCAAGGGGTTGCAATATAAAACCTTGTTGAACAAACATTTTCTTAAGGTAACCCTCTAATTTTTTATCCATTGGATCTGAAAAGGCACAGCTATCCTCCACCGGGATAGTGGTACGCTTAGCCAGAGTAGAAACCGCTCCCTCCACCTTAGGGACCGTCTGCCATAAGTCCCGAGTGGTGGCGTCTATTGGAAACATTTTTCTAAACACAGGAGGGGGGGAAAAGGGTACACCGGGCCTATCCAACTCCTTAGTAATTATCTCTGTAAGCCTCTTAGGTATAGGAAATACGTCAGTACTCGCCGGTACCGCATAGTATCTATCCAGCCTACATAATTTCTCTGGGATTGCAACGGTGTTACAATCATTCAGAGCTGCTAATACCTCCCCTAACAGTACACGGAGGTTTTCGAGTTTAAACTTAAAATTAGAAATGTCTGAATCCATTCTATTGGGATCAGAACAGTCACCTGCAGATTGAAGCTCTCCGTCCTCATGTTCAGCATACTGTGACGCAGTATCAGACATGGCCCTATTATCAACAGCGCACTCTGTTCTCACCCCAGAGTGATCACGCTTACCTCTTAGTTCTGGTAATTTAGCCAAAACTTCAGTCATAACATTAGCCATATCCTGTAATGTGATTTGTAATGGCCGCCCTGATGTACTCGGCGCTACAATATCACGCACCTCCCGAGCGGGAGATGCAGGTACTGACAGGTGAGGCGAGTTAGACGGCATAACTCTCCCCTCGTTGTTTGGTGAAATATGTTCAATTTGTACAGATTGACTTTTATTTAAAGTAGCATCAATGCAATTAGTACATAAATTTCTATTGGGCTCCACTTTGGCTTTAGCACATATAGCACAGAGATATTCCTCTGAATCAGACATGTTTAACACACTAGCAATTAAACTAGCAACTTGGAAATACTTTTCAAAGCAATTTACAAATAATATGAAAACGTACTGTGCCTTTAAGAAGCACAGAAAAAAGTTATGACAGTTGAGAAATAATAAACTTGAGAAACTATAACATCAAATTCTTTCCGGTAAAAACACAATTTTAGCAAAGGATTGCCCCCATTAGTAATGGATAACTAACCCTGAATAGCAGAAAAAAAGTACAGAAATAAACGTTTTTTATCACAGTCAGTCACAATCCCACAGCTCTGCTGTGAGTGATTACCTCCCTCAAAATAAGTTTTGAAGACCCCTGAGCTCTGTAGAGACGAACCGGATCATGCAGGGAAGACAAGAGACTTCTGACTGAATTTTTTGATGCGTAGCAAAAGCGCCAAAGTAGGCCCCTCCCCCTCACACACAACAGTGAGGGAGATCAGTAAACTGTCTTAAATTAAATAAAACGACTGCCAAGTGGAAAAAAACAGTGCCCAAAACATTTTTTCACCCAGTACCTCAGAAAATTAAACGATTTAACATGCCAGCAAAAACGTTTAACATCAAATAAATGAAATGTCATTAGAAAGCCTGTTGCTAGTCACTGCAAATTAGGCTAAAGTCTTATGCATACAGTATTATCCCAGTGAAGTGCCATTCCCCAGAATACTGAAGTGTAAATATACATACATGACAGCCTGATACCAGTTGCTACTACTGCATTTAAGGCTGAGCTTACATTATATCGGTATGGCAGAATTTTCTCAGTCAATTCCATTGTCAGAAAATAATAAGCTGCTACATACCTCTTTGCAGGTTAACCTGCCTGCTGTCCCCTGATCTGAAGTTTACCTCACTCCTCAGATGGCCGAGAACAGCAATATGATCTTAACTACGCCGGCTAAAATCATACAAAAAACTCAGGTAGATTCTTCTTCAAATTCTACCAGAGAAGGAACAACACACTCCGGTGCTGTTATAAAATAACAAACTTTTGATTGAAGGTATAAAACTAAATATAATCACCACAGTCCTCTCACACATCCTATCTATTAGTTGGGTGCAAGAGAATGACTGGGTGTGACGTAGAGGGGAGGAGCTATATGACAGCTCTGCTGGGTGAATCCTCTTGCACTTCCTGTTGGGGAGGAGTTAATATCCCAGAAGTAATGATGACCCGTGGACTGACCACACTTAACAGGAGAAATGAGGGTTTTGTGTACCTTGATCAGCTCCAGAGCAGCAATGCACTATTGGGAGCTAGCTGAACACGTATGAGGATCCAATGACAAGAGCCATATGTGTGCAGGCGCCAATCACCAACTAGCTCCCAGAAGTGCATTGCTGCTGCTGAGCATATGTACATATGCTTTTCAGCAAAAGATACCAAGAGAACAAAGTAAATTTGATATGTTGCCTTTTTTATACGCCTGGTAGAAAGTTGTTCCATAGTACACTTTCTAACCTGTAGCTCAGTATCATATACAGAGTATCCAGGTGCTATAAATGTACCAAAATTAATATTGAAACTGACAGGAAATGCATGTTTGTGCACAACCTAAATATAGCTATCTTATATTGCTTGACATCCTTAAAATACAGTTGTTTTATTTAGGATCAAAACATCCATTGCAAATAAATAATAAAAAACAAACTATGTTTAGAAGTAACAAAGAAGTGTTCCTTTAATGATCTGGACCATAATGCTATGTTTTGCTAGTTAGAACTTTTCAGCACTTGCAATGAATTATATCTCCTCCTTCCCATGAGAGATGTAGAATCCAGTCTGTCTTTTCCGGTAATCTTTATTTTTTTTTACAGTCCAAGGTCTGCAGCTGGATTAAGATTTTCTTGCAATGTAGTAATTTGGCTGACTCGTTCTTCCACACCTTTTTAGCTGTTGTAATTCACTTCCTTACATACTCTTCTGTATATCTAGATTTTTCTAATCTTCTCAGTTTGTTTCAGTCTGATATATATATATATATATATATATATATATATATATATATATATATATATATATATATATATATATATATATTTTATTAACACCACTGCAAAGTCTGCAGTTTCTCTGTTTGAGTAAAATTAGCATTTTTTTTTTATTCTATAAATTACTGACATTTCTCCCAAATTCCAAATAAAAATATTGTGATATATATATATATGTGCTGCTTCAATGGGGCATAGCATATTACATAGCTATATATATATTTTGTGTGTGTGTATGTATATGTATATATATATATATATATATATATATATATATATATATATATATATATATATATATATATATATATATTTATATATTTAGTATTCATACTACATATGAACATGGCAATTGGGGGGTCAGTGTTCTTTGTTTTTGTTTTTTTTTACTTTCCAAATTCTATTTTTAATTTGCAAAGTTTAATTTGAATATGGGTAGGAGCGTAAATACTGTGTGTAAATGGGTTTTTAGAATCAAAACCAGAACTTTGTGTAGTTTAGGAATTTTTTTAAAAGGAACATGAAATCCAATTTTTTTTCTTTCATGATTTAGAAAGAACATACAATTTTAAGCAACTATCAAACTACTATTATCTAATTTGCTTCATTCTCTTGATATTCTTTATTGGTAGCTGCTGATTGATGGCTGCACACAGATGCCTCATGTGATTGGCTCACCCATGTGCATTTCTATTTCTTCAACAAAGGGTATCTAAAGAATGAAGCAAACAAGATAATAGAATTAGATTGGAATGTTGTTTAAAATTATGTTCTCTATCTAAATCATGAAAGAAACAAAGAAAAAAAATTCATGTCCCTCTAACATTTTTTTATGATTGCATATTTTATTCTTACTTAACTGCAAAATGTATGCAATTTTCCTAATTTTCAATTATTTATTTTTATTGAATGTTACATTTTAGTGCTTATAAAAGATAAACTGATTCCAAATGTGGGACCATAAAATGTATGTTTGAAATACTAAGGAAACATGTTTACCATGTACGCAATAAAAAAAGCATTTATTTAAAGGGACATTAAACCCAAATTTTTTCTTTCATGATTTAGATAGAGAATACCATTTTAAACAACTTTCTAATTTACTTATATAATCTAATTTGCTTCATTCTCTTGAAATTCTTTCCTGAAAAGCATATCTAGATATGCTCAGTAGCTTCTGATTGGTGGCTGCATGTATTTGCCTCATGTGATTGGCTCACTGATGTGCATTGCTATTTCTTCAACAAAATATATCTAAAGAATGAAGCAAATTAGATAATAGAAGTAAATTGGGATGTTGTTTAAAATTGTATTCTCTGTCTGACTCATGAAAGAAAAATTTTGGGTTTAATGTCCCTTTAAGTGTTTCCCACCCCCATAATGGGTATTTCTTCAACTGAAAAACAAGATAACAACTGTAAAGCAATGCACTTTATATCAACCTGATGACCAATGGTTAGCCTTGTCTGCAGACTCGAGCACTGATTGTCTTCTCCAAATAAAGAAAATGGTGGGTGGAGTTTAGCTTGTAAAAAACATTTGCAGTAAAAAGGATGTTACTCTGTTTTAAAAGCTTTTAAACTTGTCTGATATGTTATTCTATAGAAAGACAACAAAAACGTATTTCATTTACAAGGAGCTTACTGTCCCTTTAACAGTGCCTTATAACGCTATGGAGGAAAGAATTTGAATTTTACCTACTAAAGATTTTTTATTTTACATATTTCTTTCTAATGACATGGTGAGTCCACCGATCATCATCAATTACTGTTTTGAATATCACTCCTGGCCAGCAGGAGGAGGCAAAGAGAACCACAGCAAAGCTGTTAAATATCACTCCCCTACCCCAAATTCCCCAGTCATTCTCTTTGCCTGTAGTGCAAGGAGGAGGTGAGGTTTAGGTGTCTGATGAGAAGTTTTCTTCAAGGTTTTTTTTTTTTTTTTTTTTTAGCAGAGTAAGCTTACTCTGTTCCTTTCTGGGGTCTAGCCTAGTCCACATCAGTCTCTTCAGTAGGGCAGTGGTGACTTTTGAGCACTTGAGAACTTGTGAGGTACAATCCTCACTGCATTTTCTCAAGAATCTGCTGCCCTAACTAGAAAACCTGAGTAGGTTTACTCAGTTTTTCTCTCTTCACAGGTCCATGTGAGGTGCTGCACCCTCTCAAACCAGGTGAGCTGTCCTGCTGCCGGACAGCACTTTCAGGTAAATGCCATTTTAATTTTCTTTTGCAAGGAGATTGCTAGCACTTGTTACAGCTAAAAGCTGTCTTATTTAATATGGGACTTTATTAAACCTTCATGTTTGGGGTTTCTTTTAGGCAGTTTGGGCATTGAGACTGTGAGGTGATTTATGATGGCTCAGTATGTTATAGTAGTTTTTATACTTTAACTTTTGGTCATGGAGATTACTGTTGTAAGCCATTTTTTTTCGGCAGTTAGGGCTCTGTAACCGCTATGTATTTGAAAATGAGCTACAGGACTGGTAGGCATCTCAGTAAAGCTACTGAGGTGTATAGGTAGCCTGAGGTCTATTTGGTTTGTTGCACTAACACACATTTCTAGTTAAAGACACAGTACATGTTTATTTTTTATTTTCAAATAAAGAATTTTTACACTTTATCCTTATTTATTACATAAAATGGATCAAGAGGCTTTTCAAACCATTATCCCAGGCAAAGTTGCTTCTTGTCAGTTATGTTTTGATGCTCAGGTGGAACCCCCAGTTCCCAAGTTATAGAGATAAAATATTTGACTATGAGCCACCATTATCTCAGGCAAATGCTGTTCAGGTGTCTCCTTTTGCAGATAATCCGCAACTTTCTCCTCGAGCGTCCCAACTTTGTCTGTCTCCACATACAGTGCCCTGTGTTTCCTCTTGCAATCCTGTAGGATTTTCTCTACAAGACATTGCTTCCCAGATATCCCTTGCGGTATCTGAGGCCTTGTCAGCTTTCCCCATGTTGCAGGGAAGGCGTTAAAGGAAATTTAAGGAAACAGTTAGTAAGGTTTCTGATCAAGTTCTGGCTATCCAGAGTGTCCCTTCCCATAAGCCTGAGGAAGAAGACATGTCAGTAGCATCTGAGGGGGAAATCTCAGACTCAGTGTGATTCCTTCTTCTGATGCTGAAGTGGTATCCTTCAGATTTAAGCTAGAACACCTTCGCTTAATACTTAAGGAGGTTTTGGCTACTTTGAACGACTCTGACACAACTATCATAGTCAATCCTAAAAAGTCTAGTAAATTGAACAAATACTTTGATGTTCCCTCTGCGTTGGAGGTTTTTCCGGTTCCTGACCGTGCTGCGGAGATTATTGCTCGAGAATGGGAAAGACTTGGTATTCCCTTTTCTCCATCTCCTATTTTTAAGAAGATGTTTCCTATAGCAGATTCTATTAAGGAGTTGTGGCAGACGGTTCCTAAGGTAGAAGGAGCGATCTCCACTTTGGCCAAGAGGACTACTTTTCCCATAGAGGATAGTTGTTCTTTTAAAGATCCAATGGATAAAAAATGAGAGGCTTAACTAAAAAAGATGTATGTCCACCAGGGTCTACAATGGCAACCTGCGGTGTGTATCGCCACTGTTACCAGCGCTGCAGCTTACTGGTCTGATGCGTTGTCTGAATCTTTTCAGACGGATACCCCTCTTGATGAGATCCAGAACAGGATTAAGGCTCTCTCAAGCTAGCCAATTCCTTCATTACAGATGCTTCCTTACAGGTTATTAAACTGGGAGACAAAATTTCTGGTTTTGCGGCCCTAGCCTGCAGGCCCTTGTGGTTGAAGTCCTGGTCTGCGGATGTTTCATCTAAATCTAAGCTCATGGCTATTCCTTACAAGGGTAAGAGCTTGTTTGGACCTGGTTTGGCGGAAATGATCTCAGATATTACTGGAGGGAAGGGGTCTTTTCCTCCTCAAGATAAAAAGAATAAGCAGAAGGAACATCAGAGTAATTTTCGTTCCTTTCGTAACTTTAAAGGCAAGTCTTCCTCCCCTTCCTCCAAGCAAGATCAAGCCTTCCTGGAAGCCCAACCAGTCCTGGAATAAGGGAAAGCAATCTAAAAAGCCTTCAGCTGATTCCAAGTCAGCATGAAGGATTGGCTGCCGATCCAGGAGCGGATCTTATAGGGGGCAGACTCTCTCTCTTTTTTCCCAGGTTTGGATAAGAGATGTACCGGATCCCTGGGCGGTGGACATTGTCTCCCAGGGATACAAAATAGACTTCAAATCTTTTCCTCCCAGAGGCAGGTTTCTCCTCTCCAGATTATCTGTAGACCAGATAAAAAGAGAGGTGTTCTTACATTGTGTCAAGGACCTTGCTGCCCTGGGGGTAATAGTTCCAGTTCCCTTTCAGGAAAGGGGTCTGGGATTTTACTCAAATCTGTTCGTAGTTCCCAAAAAGGATGGAACTTTATGACCAATCCTAGATCTAAAATGTTTAAACAAGTTTCTCAGAGTGCCATCCTTCAAGATGGAGACTATATGCTCCATTCTTCCCTTGGTACAAGAGGGTCAGTTCATGACAACCATAGACCTAAAGGATGCATACCTTCATGTTCCCATTCACAGGGACCATCACAATTTTCTGACATTCACCTTTTTGGACAATCATTTCCAGTTTGTGGCCCTTCCATTCGGCCTTGCCACAGCTCCCAGAATTTTTTCAAAGGTTCTGGGGGCTGTTTTAGCTGTGCTTCGATCTCGGGGCATTGCAGTGGCATCTTATCTGGACGACATTCTGGTTTAGTCGCCATCTTTTCAACAAGCAGAATCTCATACGGAGATCTTTTTGTCTTTTCTTCGATCCTGTGGATGGAAGGTGAATCGGGGAAAAAAGTTCTCTGGTTCCAACTACAAGGGTCGTATTTTTGGGGACCACAATAGACTCCCTGTTAATGAAGATTTTTCTGACTGAGGTCAGAAAAAGAAAGATTTTTGACTCTTGCCCTTCAGTCCTCTCCACAGCCGTCAGTGGCTCAATGTATGGAGGTAATCGGTCTGATGGTGGCTTCCATGGACATCATTCTGTTTGCTCGGTTCCATCTCAGACCTCTGCAGCTATGCATACTCAGACAATGGAACGGGGACTATATGGACCTGTCTCCGCGTGAAGATCTAGATCAGGCGTCAATAGACTCTCTTCCGTGGTGACTTTCTCAGGATCATCTCTCCCAGGGTACTTGCTTCCGCAGACCCTTCTGAGTGATTGTGACCACGGATGCCAGCCTTCTAGGTTGGGGAGCAGTATGGGGCTCATTGATGGTTTAGGGCTTATGGATCCAGGAGGAGTCAGTCCTGCCCATAAACATCTTGGAGCTGAGAGTAATCTTCAATGCTCTTCTTGCCTGGCCTCAGTTAGCCTTAACCCGGTTTATCAGATTCCAGTCTGATAACATAATCTCGGTGGCCTACGTCAAGCACCAGGGGGGAACTCTGAATTAGGGGGGAACTCGGAATTCCTTGGCCATGACAGAGGTGGCCCGAATTATTCAGTGGGTGGAGACCCACAACTGCTGTCTTTCTGCGATCCACATCCAAGGAGTGGACAATTGGGAAGCGGATTTTCTGAGCAGACAGAATTTTCATCTCGGGGAGTGGTAACTTAATTCGGCTGTGTTTTACATCTTGACCCTCAAGTGGGGGCAGCCGCAGTTGGATCTCATGGCTTCTCATCAGAATGCCAAACTTCTGAGATACGACTCGGGGTCAAGAGATCCACAGGCATTTCTGATTGATGCTCTGGCAGTTCCTTGGAACTTCAGTCTAGCATACCTGTTTCCTCTGTTCGCTCTCCTTCCAAGAGTCATTGCTCGAATCAAGCAGGAGAGGGCGTCTAATTCTCATAACCCTGGCGTGGCCTCGCAGGATTTGGTATGCAGACCTAGTGGAAATGTCATCCTTTCCACCTTGAAGACTGCCTCTGAGGAAGGGTCTTCTACTTTCGGGTCTTTTCCTTCATGCAAATCTCGTTTCTCTGAAGCTGACTGCTTGGAGATTGAACGCTTAGTTTAATCTAAGCGTGGATTTTCAGAGTCGGTCATTGAGACCTTGATTCAGGCTCATAAGCCTGTGACTCGCAGGATTTACCATAAATCTGGCGTAAATACTTGTATTGGTGTGAATTCAAAGGATACTCTTGGAGTAGAGTAAGGATTCATAGGATTTTGTCCTTTCTCCAGGATAGTCTGGAGAAGAGTTTGTCAGCAAGTACTCTACACTAAAGGGTCAGATTTTGGCATTTTCTATTTTGTTACAGAAGCGCTTGGTGGATGTGCCAGATGTGCCAGACGTGCAATCGTTTTGTCAGGCCTTGGTTAGAATTCGGCCTGTGTTTAAACCTGTTACTCCTCCATGGAGTCTTAACCTTGTTCTTAAAATTTTACAACAGGCTCCATTCGAGCCTATGCATTCTTTAGATATAAGAAGTTATCTTGGAAAGTTTTGTTTCTTGTTGCTATTTCCTCTGCTCGGAGAGTTTCTTAACTCTCTGCTTTACAGTATGATTCCCCACATCTTATATTTCACTCTGATAAGGTGGTTCTGTGTTCTAAGTTTGGTTTCCTGCACAAGGTTGTTTCGGTCAAGACAGGAAATCGTTGTACCTTCTTTTTGTCCTAATCCTCCTCACAAAGAACGCTTGTTGCATAATCTGGATGTTGTGTGAGCTCTAAAATCTTATTTGCAGGCAACTAAGGACTTTCGTCAGTCTTCTGCATTGTTTGCTTTTCTGGGAAACGCAAGGGTCAGAAAGCTACGACTACTTCACTTTCCCTTTGGCTGAAGAGCGTTATTCGCTTGGCATATGAGACTGCTGGACAGCAACCTCCTGAGAAAATCACAGCTCATTCCACAAGGGCCGTTGCTTCTTCCTGAGCCTTAAAAAATTAAGCTTCTGTGGAACAGATTTGCAAGACTGCAACTTAGTCATATTTGCACACTTTTTCCAAATTCTAAAATTTGATACTTTTTGCCTCGACTGAGGCTTCTTTTGGGTTATTCAAGCAGTGTTGCCTTCTGTTTAGGTTCCTGTCTTGTCCCTCCCTTATAATCTGTGTCCTCTGGCTTTGGTATTGGTTCCCAACAGTAATTGATGATGATCCGTGGACTCACTGTGTCATTAAAAAGAAAACAAAATTTATGCTTACCTGGATAAATTTCTTTCTTTCTTGACACGGTGAGTCCACGGCCTGCCCTGTATTCAGACAGTTTCTTTTTATATAAATCTCAGGCACCTCTGCACCTTGTGTTACTTCCTTTCTCTCCTTTGGTCGAATGACTGGGGGATTGTGGGTAGGGGAGTGATATTTAACAGCTTTTCTGTGGTGCTCTTTGCCTCCTCCTGCTGGCCAGGAGTGATATTTCCAACAGTAATTGATGATAATCCATGGACTCACCGTGTCAAGAAAGAAAGAAATTTATCAGGTAAGCATAAATTTAATTTTTTATAATTGTTTGCGTCAATGTTCTTGCTGGCTCCATTTTTTTAAAAATAAATTTGTTAAACCACTTTATTAAAGGGGCATTAAACACTGTAAGATGGTAATGTAAAATGATAAATGCAGTATCTCACAAAAGTGAGTACACCCCTCACATTTTTAAAATATTTTATTATATCTTTTCATGTGACAACACTGAAGAAATGATACTTTGCTACAATGTGAAGTAGTGAGTGTACAGCCTGTATAACAGTGTAAATTTGTTTTCCCCTCAAAATAACTCCACACACAGCCATTTATGTCTAAACCGTTGGCAATAAGTGAGTACACCCCTAAGTGGAAATGTCCAAATTGGGTCCAAAGTTATCACTATTTTGTCTGGCCACCCTTATTTTCCAGCACCACCTTAACCTTCTTGGGCATGGAGTTCAGCAGAGCTTCACAGGTTGCTATTGGAGTCCTCTTCCACTCCTCCATGACATCACAGAGCTGGTGGATGTTAGAGACCTTACGCTCCCCCACCTTCCGTGTGAGGATGCCCCACAGATCAATAGGGTTTAGGTCTGGAGACATGCTTGGCCAGTCCATCACCTTTACCCTCATCTTCTACAGCAAGGCAGTGGTCATCTTGGAGGTGTGTTTGGGGTTGTTATCATGTTGGAATACTGCCCTGCGGCCCACTCTCCGAAGGGAGGGGATCATGCTCTGCTTCAGTATGTCACAGTACATGTTAGCATTCATGGTTCCCTCAATGAACTGTAGCTCCCCAGTGCCGGCAGCACTCATGCAGGCCCAGACCATGACACTCCCACCACCATTCTTGACTGTAGGTAATACACACTTATCTTTGTACTCTTCACCTGGTTGCCGCCACACACGATTGACACTATCTGAACCAAATAAGTTTATCTTGTTCTCATTGGACCACAGAACATTGTTCCAGTAATCTGTGTCCTTAGTCTGTTTGTCTTCAGCAAACTGTTTGCGGGCTTTCTTGTGCATAATCTTTAGAAGAGGCTTCCTTCTGGGACGACAGCCATGCAGACCAATTTGATACAGTGTGCGGCGTATGGACTGAGCACTGACAGGCTGACCCCCACCCCGTCAACCTCTGCAGCAATGCTGGCAGCCCTCATACGTCTAATACCCAAAGACAACCTCTGGATATGACGCTGAGCATGTGCACTCAACTTATTTGGCCTGTTCTGAGTGGAACCTGTCCTGTGAAACTGCTGTATGGTCTCGCCCACCGTGCTGCAGCTCAGTTTCAGGGTCTTGGCAATCTTCTTATAGCCTAGGCCATCTTTATGTAGAGCAACAATTATTTCTTTCATGTAATTAGCAAGAGTCCATGAGCTAGTGACGTATGGGATATACATTCCTACCAGGAGGGGCAAAGTTTCCCAAACCTCAAAATGCCTACAAATACACCCCTCACCACACCCACAATTCAGTTTTACAAACTTTGCCTCCGATGGAGGTGGTGAAGTAAGTTTGTGCTAGATTCTACGTTGATATGCGCTCCGCAGCAAGTTGGAGCCCGGTTTTCCTCTCAGCGTGCAGTGAATGTCAGAGGGATGTGAGGAGAGTATTGCCTATTTGAATGCAGTGATCTCCTTCTAAGGGGTCTATTTCATAGGTTCTCTGTTATCGGTCGTAGAGATTCATCTCTTACCTCCCTTTTCAGATCGACGATATACTCTTATATATACCATTACCTCTGCTGATTCTCGTTTCAGTACTGGTTTGGCTATCTGCTATATGTAGATGAGTGTCCTGGGGTAAGTAAGTCTTATTTTCTGTGACACTCCTAGCTATGGTTGGGCACTTTGTTTATAAAGTTCTAAATATATGTATTCAAACATTTATTTGCCTTGACTCAGAATGTTCAACTTTCCTTATTTTCAGACAGTCAGTTTCATATTTGGGATAATGCATTTTAATTTAACATTTTTCTTACCTTAAAATTTGACTTTTTCCCTGTGGGCTGTTAGGCTCGCGGGGGCTGAAAATGCTTCATTTTATTGCGTCATTCTTGGCGCAGACTTTTTTGGCGCAAAAATTCTATTTCTGTTTCCGGCGTCATACGTGTCGCCGGAAGTTGCGTCATTTTTTGACGTTATTTTGCGCCAAAAATGTCGGCGTTCCGGATGTGGCGTCATTTTTGGCGCCAAAAAGCATTTAGGCGCCAAATAATGTGGGCGTCTTATTTGGCGCGAAAAAATATGGGCGTCACTTTTGTCTCCACATTATTTAAGTCTCATTTTTTATTGCTTCTGGTTGCTAGAAGCTTGTTCTTTGGCATTTTTTCCCATTCCTGAAACTGTCATTTAAGGAATTTGATCAATTTTGCTTTATATATGTTGTTTTTTCTCTTACATATTGCAAGATGTCTCACGTTGCATCTGAGTCAGAAGATACTACAGGAAAATCGCTGTCAAGTGCTGAATCTACCAAAGCTAAGTGTATCTGCTGTAAACTTTTGGTAGCTATTCCTCCAGCTGTTGTTTGTATTGATTGTCATGACAAACTTGTTAAAGCAGATAATATTTCCTTTAGTACCATTGCCTGTTGCAGTTCCTTCAACATCTAAGGTGCAGAATGTTCCTGATAATATAAGAGATTTTTGTTTCTGAATCCATAAAGAAGGCTATGTCTGTTATTTCTCCTTCTAGTAAACGTAAAAAATCTTTTAAAACTTCTCTCCCTACAGATGAATTTTTAACTGAACATCATCATTCTGATTCTGATGATTCCTCTGGTTCAGAGGATTCTGTCTCAGAGGTTGATGCTGATAAATCTTCATATTTATTTAAAATGGAATTTATTCGTTCTTTACTTAAAGAAGTACTAATTGCTTTAGAAATAGAGGATTCTGGTCCTCTTGATACTAATTCTAAACGTTTAGATAAGGTATTTAAAGCTCCTGTGGTTATTCCAGAAGTTTTTCCTGTTCCTAATGCTATTTCTGCAGTAATTTCAAAAGAATGGGATAATTTGGGTAATTCATTTACTCCTTCTAAACGTTTTAAGCAATTATATCCTGTGCCGTCTGACAGATTAGAATTTTGGGACAAGATCCCTAAAGTTGATGGGGCTATTTCTACCCTTGCTAAACGTACTACTATTCCTACGTCAGATGGTACTTCGTTTAAGGATCCTCTAGATAGGAAAATTGAGTCCTTTCTAAGAAAAGCTTATCTGTGTTCAGGTAATCTTCTTAGACCTGCTATATCTTTGGCTGATGTTGCTGCAGCTTTAACTTTTTGGTTGGAAACTTTAGCGCAACAAGTAACACATCGTGATTCTCATGATATTATTATTCTTCTTCAGCATGCTAATAATTTTATCTGTGATGCCATTTTTGATATTATCAGAGTTGATGTCAGGTTTATGTCTCTAGCTATTTTAGCTAGAAGAGCTTTATGGCTTAAAACTTGGAATGCTGATATGGCTTCTAAATCAACTTTACTTTCCATTTCTTTCCAGGGTAACAAATTATTTGGTTCTCAGTTGGATTCCATTATTTCAACTGTTACTGGTGGGAAAGGAACTTTTTTACCACAGGATAAAAAATCTAAAGGTAAAAACAGGGCTAATAATCGTTTTCGTTCCTTTCGTTTCAACAAAGAACAAAAGCCTGATCCTTCATCCTCAGGAGCAGTTTCAGTTTGGAGACCATCTCCAGTCTGGAATAAATCCAAGCCAGCTAGAAAGGCAAAGCCTGCTTCTAAGTCCACATGAAGGTGCGGCCCTCATTCCAGCTCAGCTGGTAGGGGGCAGGTTACGTTTTTTCAAGGAAATTTGGATCAATTCTGTTCACAATCTTTGGATTCAGAGCATTGTTTCAGAAGGGTACAGAATTGGTTTCAAGTTGAGACCTCCTGCAAAGAGATTTTTTCTTTCCCGTGTCCCAGTAAATCCAGTAAAAGCTCAAGCATTTCTGAAATGTGTTTCAGATCTAGAGTTGACTGGAGTAATTATGCCAGTTCCAGTTCCGGAACAGGGGATGGGGTTTTATTCAAATCTCTTCATTGTACCAAAGAAGGAGAATTCTTTCAGACCAGTTCTGGATCTAAAAATATTGAATCGTTATGTAAGGATACCAACGTTCAAGATGGTAACTGTAAGGACTATCTTACCTTTTGTTCAGCAAGGGAATTATATGTCCACAATAGATTTACAGGATGCATATCTGCATATTCCGATTCATCCAGATCATTATCAGTTCCTGAGATTCTCGTTTCTGGACAAGCATTACCAGTTTGTGGCTCTGCCGTTAGGCCTAGCTACAGCTCCAAGAATTTTTACAAAGGTTCTCGGTGCCCTGCTGTCTGTAATCAGAGAACAGGGTATTGTGGTATTTCCTTATTTGGACGATATCTTGGTACTTGCTCAGTCTTTACATTTAGCAGAATCTCATACGAATCGACTTGTGTTGTTTCTTCAAGATCATGGTTGGAGGATCAATTTACCAAAAAGTTCATTGATTCCTCAGACAAGGGTAACCTTTCTGGGTTTCCAGATGGATTCAGTGTCCATGACTCTGTCTTTAACAGACAAGAGACGTCTAAAGTTGATTACAGCTTGTCGAAACCTTCAGTCACAATCATTCCCTTCGGTAGCCTTATGCATGGAAATTCTAGGTCTTATGACTGCTGCATCGGACGCGATCCCCTTTGCTCGTTTTCACATGCGACCTCTTCAGCTCTGTATGCTGAAGCAATGGTGCAAGGATTACACGAAGATATCTCAATTAATATCTTTAAAACCGATTGTTCGACACTCTCTAACATGGTGGACAGATCACCATCGTTTAATTCAGGGGGCTTCTTTTGTGCTTCCGACCTGGACTGTAATTTCAACAGATGCAAGTCTCACAGGTTGGGGAGCTGTGTGGGGATCTCTGACGGCACAAGGAGTTTGGGAATCTCAGGAGGTGAGATTACCGATCAATATTTTGGAACTCCGTGCAATTTTCAGAGCTCTTCAGTTTTGGCCTCTTCTAAAGAGAGAATCGTTCATTTGTTTTCAGACAGACAATGTCACAACTGTGGCATACATCAATCATCAAGGAGGGACTCACAGTCCTCTGGCTATGAAAGAAGTATCTCGAATTTTGGTTTGGGCGGAATCCAGCTCCTGTCTAATCTCTGCGGTTCATATCCCAGGTGTAGACAATTGGGAAGCGGATTATCTCAGTCGCCAAACGTTGCATCCGGGCGAATGGTCTCTTCACCCAGAGGTATTTCTTCAGATTGTTCAAATGTGGGAACTTCCAGAAATAGATCTGATGGCGTCCCATCTAAACAAGAAACTTCCCAGGTATCTGTCCAGATCCCGGGATCCTCAGGCGGAGGCAGTGGATGCATTATCACTTCCTTGGAAGTATCATCCTGCCTATATCTTTCCGCCTCTAGTTCTTCTTCCAAGAGTAATCTCCAAGATTCTGAAGGAATGCTCGTTTGTTCTGCTGGTAGCTCCGGCATGGCCTCACAGGTTTTGGTATGCGGATCTTGTCCGGATGGCCTCTTGCCAACCGTGGACTTTTCCGTTAAGACCAGACCTTCTGTCACAAGGTCCTTTTTTCCATCAGGATCTGAAATCCTTAAATTTAAAGGTATGGAGATTGAACGCTTGATTCTTGGTCAAAGAGGTTTCTCTGACTCTGTGATTAATACTATGTTACAGGCTCGTAAATCTGTATCTCGAGGGGGTGTATTTGTAGGCATTTTGAGGTTTGGGAAACTTTGCCCCTCCTGGTAGGAATGTATATCCCATACGTCACTAGCTCATGGACTCTTGCTAATATGAAAGAAATGAATTTATCAGGTAAGTTCTTACATAAATTATGTTTTTTTTCAGATCCTCAGTTATTTGCCATAAGGGTGCCATGTTGAACTTCCAGTGACCAGAATGAGAGTGTGAGAGGGATAATACCAAATTTAACACACCTGCTCCCCATTCACACCTGAGACCTTGTAACACTAACTAGGGAAAATGGCTAATTGGGTCAAATTTGGACATTTCCACTTAGGGGTGTACTTACTTTTGTTGTCAACGGTTTAGACATTAATGGCTGTGTGTTGTTATTTTGAGGGGACAGCAAAGTTACACTGTTATACAGGCTGTACACTCACTACTTTACATTGTACCAAAGTGTAATTTCTTCAGTGTTGTCACACGAAAAATATATAATAAAATATTTACAAAATGGAGGGAACTTCCAGGTGGCGGCCATCTTACTGGTAGCACTGAGCTTAAGTTTCTTAAGCTCTCTAGTTCTTTAATTCTGCAAGGCAGATCTGGGATTATCCTCTTGCCAACCGTGGACTCTTCCGTTAAGACCAGACCTTCTGTCACAAGGTCCTTTTTTCCATCAGGATCTGAAATCCTTAAATTTAAAGGTATGGAGATTGAACGCTTGATTCTTGGTCAAAGAGGTTTCTCTGACTCTGTGATTAATATTATGTTACAGGCTCGTAAATCTGTATCTCGAGAGATATATTATAGAGTCTGGAAGACTTATATTTCTTGGTGTCTTTCATCATTTTTCCTGGCATTCTTTTAGAATACCGAGAATTTTACAGTTCCTTCAGGATGGTTTAGATAAGGGTTTGTCCGCAAGTTCTTTGAAAGGACAAATCTCTGCTCTTTCTGTTCTTTTTCACAGAAAGATTGCTATTCTTCCTGATATTCATTGTTTTGTACAAGCTTTGGTTCGTATAAAACCTGTCATTAAGTCAATTTCTCCTCCTTGGAGTTTGAATTTGGTTCTGGGAGCTCTTCAAGCTCCTCCGTTTGAACCTATGCATTCATTGGACATTAAATTACTTTCTTGGAAAGTTTTGTTCCTTTTGGCCATCTCTTCTGCCAGAAGAGTTTCTGAATTATCTGCTCTTTCTTGTGAGTCTCCTTTTCTGATTTTTCATCAGGATAAGGCGGTGTTGCGAACTTCTTTTGAATTTTTACCTAAAGTTGTGAATTCCAACAACATTAGTAGAGAAATTGTGGTTCCTTCATTATGTCCTAATCCTAAGAATTCTAAGGAGAAATCGTTGCATTCTTTGGATGTTGTTAGAGCTTTGAAATATTATGTTGAAGCTACGAAATCTTTTCGTAAGACTTCTAGTCTATTTGTTCTCTTTTCCGGTTCTAGAAAAGGCCAGAAAGCTTCTGCCATTTCTTTGGCATCTTGGTTGAAATCTTTAATTCATCTTGCCTATGTTGAGTCGGGTAAAACTCCGCCTCAGAGAATTACAGCTCATTCTACTAGGTCAGTTTCTACTTCCTGGGCGTTTAGGAATGAAGCTTCGGTTGACCAGATCTGCAAAGCAGCAACTTGGTCCTCTTTGCATACTTTTACTAAATTCTACCATTTTGATGTATTTTCTTCTTCTGAAGCAGTTTTTGGTAGAAAAGTACTTCAGGCAGCGGTTTCAGTTTGAATCTTCTGCTTATGTTTTTCGTTAAACTTTATTTTGGGTGTGGATTATTTTCAGCAGGAATTGTCTGTCTTTATTTTATCCCTCCCTCTCTAGTGACTCTTGTGTGGAAAGATCCACATCTTGGGTAGTCATTATCCCATACGTCACTAGCTCATGGACTCTTGCTAATTACATGAAAGAAAACATAATTTATGTAAGAACTTACCTGATAAATTCATTTCTTTCATATTAGCAAGAGTCCATGAGGCCCGCCCTTTTTTTGTGGTGGTTATGATTTTGTATAAAGCACAATTATTCCAATTCCTTATTTTATATGCTTTCGCACTTTTTTATCACCCCACTTCTTGGCTATTCGTTAAACTGAATTGTGGGTGTGGTGAGGGGTGTATTTGTAGGCATTTTGAGGTTTGGGAAACTTTGCCCCTCCTGGTAGGAATGTATATCCCATACGTCACTAGCTCATGGACTCTTGCTAATATGAAAGAAATGAATTTATCAGGTAAGTTCTTACATAAATTATGTTTTTTTTCAGATCCTCAGTTATTTGCCATAAGGGTGCCATGTTGAACTTCCAGTGACCAGAATGAGAGTGTGAGAGGGATAATACCAAATTTAACACACCTGCTCCCCATTCACACCTGAGACCTTGTAACACTAACTAGGGAAAATGGCTAATTGGGTCAAATTTGGACATTTCCACTTAGGGGTGTACTTACTTTTGTTGTCAACGGTTTAGACATTAATGGCTGTGTGTTGTTATTTTGAGGGGACAGCAAAGTTACACTGTTATACAGGCTGTACACTCACTACTTTACATTGTAGCAAAGTGTAATTTCTTCAGTGTTGTCACACGAAAAATATATAATAAAATATTTACAAAAATGGAGGGAACTTCCAGGTGGCGGCCATCTTACTGGTAGCACTGAGCTTAAGTTTCTTAAGCTCTCTAGTTCTTTAATTCTGCAAGGCAGATCTGGGATTATCCAATTTAAAATTGTGGAGAGGCTTGTCTGTTGGTGCCCTGACCTGATATAGGGTTCTGAATCGTGGCGAGGCTTAATTGCCCTCAGTACCGGACTTTTTACTTAGAGGCCTTTCCCTATCACTGAAACCTCTATACTGTCCATACACACAGCTGCACCTTGAGTGCGCAGATTTCACTCATGCTTAGAATGTCATCATTACCTCTAAGGGGAAATCACTAATCGCAGTTAAGCAGCTATTTACTAAGATAATCACTCTAAAGAAGATACACCTAAGTCATATAGTGCATACAGTGCAAATGGAGGCACTGGATAGATGGGAAACTAAGATGCACCAGATTATACACAGCCACTACCAGAGCTTAGAGAAGGAGCTGTGCAGAGTTATTTGCGGATGGCGTCCGCTTGAGAGAACTGATTGGCAACCCGCTGGCCGTTACCCAAAAGGCAGCCCCGTTTTTTCTTCTTCCGACATCAGCATACCAAGCAACAAGACTGCCTTCTCAACCAGTGCGGTAAATCCGGTCTCTGAAAAAACCCTACTTACCCTCGATCATCCAACGGAGGTCCTTGGAACTCTGGGAGATACGACCTGCAATGCAGAGCCCTCGGCCTCTCGGGTGGACATCATACCTGGTCCTGGAGAAGATGCAATGACCCCTTGAGAGTCCGAGGAGTATATCTTCCTACGGGATGCCTGTCAGAGAAATAGCATTGCAACAGTAGAACAGAAAGGGTCCTTCTCCCTCACCTCCCTGGAAACTACAGAGATGGAGACCAAATGCCCAATCTCTAGGGTTATCGCTCATTTTCACTAACTTCAGTTGCGGCAGGGAATAAACTAGGAGGTGCAGTGTAAATTAATCCTGCTACAGCTATTGGGAACTATAACATTCCCGCCATTAAATTTAGTGAGACCCCGCACTTCCACAAAAACAAGTACCAATGTCAGGAGTAGGTTAAATTGTATTCATGAGCGTTGGCTCCAGGACTGCTAGCAGCCTCTGATGAGGACAGATTGCTCTTCTGTTTAAGCGCACGTTTCTCACTAGACATTGTATTAGGACTCAACAAACATCAAAGTGCAACCCCATGCTACCCACAGAAGGTTAGTCTCATTATAAGCACTAAAAGATCGATTGTCTCTGGGTCTCCTATAACAATATATGACAGCTATGGAAAAGGTACTGGATATAGGCTGGACATATTAACTGAATTACTTACTGGACTTACCCTTAATGTCTAGGAGCTTGCAGAGTCAAATCCCTACTATTTTCTGTCCAAAACTGCTTAATACAACGGCTTACACCCAGAAGATTCACTATTAGTAATACAGTTCGTTTTGTTGTACAGGTCTGTAAAGATGATTGTCGCTATATTATGTTTCATTATTCTAAGTATTTTTGTCATAGAATCAAATGACACACTTTATCTATACAGAGGTGACATGCTGGGAACATTGCCTAAAAAACAAATCCATCCCTCTGTCAATTGTTTTCCAACATGTTATTAACCTGTGGATCCCCTTATTCAACATGGGGTATGTATGTGCGCACACATGTGTATGTGTATTCATAAGAACTAAATTATTTTATTTATACCTTCTTTTGGTATCCTCCCCCATTCTGATATATGTGGTTGAAGATGGTAACTTCTATGTGTTGTTTGGACCTTCTGGCTTTTCATAATCTAAGACCTGGTGTCGGCTAAATTGATTTGTTAACACTATAAGAGATGAGACTCTATTATCCCATAAATAAATCACTCTGTAAATTATATATAGACCTGCTAATTACACCACATAGCAGACCTAGCCCTTTGCTTCTGCTGGTGTGGCTTGATGGTTACCTGTCTATCCTAATCTATCCAGATTTATTAATGAAGACTTCATGTCTGACGCCCAAATCTGAGGTATGCTCGTAGTGAACTTGCTATGGTTCATATTTGTCCTTTAAAGTTTTATCTTTGAAATGTGTAGACTTACATTTACATACTTCTCCTATAATTGTCATTACCAGTCGCTAGCAGGGGCTGGAAGTGTAAAAATGAATAATATGAAGCTCTCTAAAGTGCTTTAGAAGGGTTAAACTTATAAGAGTTATTTCTATATGCTATGTTAATAATAGTACCGATTCTCCCCAATCACAACTATATATGTTTAATATTGTTCTAAGTTCTGTAACATTTGTGCAGTCTATTGTTTTTTATATGTATATAAAAATTGAAAAATGAGGTCAGTCATCCGGGACCCAAGAGTGGTCTCCTTTGATCAAAGATAACCTCCTGTGATTTTGTTCTATACTTCTGAGGCCCAAGAATGGCCTCTTGTGTCTTTTAGGAGGTTTGTCCTAAAAAGATCCAGCAAGAAGCGCACTCCAAAGGTCTTGTTTTGGCAAAATGTCACTTTAATGTGACATTTTCCCAAAAAAGACCTTTGGAGTGCGCTTCTTGCTGTGTGTGTGTGTATGTATGTATGTATGTATGTATGTATGTATGTATATGTGTATATATATATATATATATATATATATATATAGTATATAAATATAATAAAGTCTGCAATATGCTTTCATTATCTATTTTTCTTTCATGTAATTGGCAAGAGTCCATGAGCTAGTGACATATGGGATATACAATCCTAACAGGAGGGGCAAAGTTTCCCAAACCTCAAAATGCCTACAAATACACCCCTCACCACACCCACAATTCAGTTTTTACAAACTTTGCCTCCTATGGAGGTGGTGAAGTAAGTTTGTGCTAAGATTTCTACGTTGATATGCGCTTCTCAGCATTGTTGAAGCCCGATTCCTCTCAGAGTACAGCGAATGTCAGAGGGACGTGAAGGGAGTATCACCTATTGAATACGATGATTTCCCTAACGGGGGTCTTTTTCATGGGTTCTCTGTTATCGGTCGTAGAGATTCATCTCCTACCTCCCTTTTCAGATCGACGATATACTCTCAATTTACCATTACCTCTACTAATAACTGTTTTAGTACTGGTTTGGCTATCTGCTATATGTGGATGGGTGTCTTTTGGTAAGTATGTTTTTATTACTTAAGACACTCTCAGCTATGGTTTGGTACTTTATGCAAATTATATAAAGTTCTAAATATATGTATTGTACTTATATTTGCCATGAGTCAGGTTCATGTATTTCCTTCTGTAGACTGTCAGTTTCATATTTGGGAATATAAACACTTTAAGAAATTTGTTTCTTACCTGGGGTTTAGTCTTTTTCAATTTTGACTACTTTTGCATTTGCGGGTATTAGGCCCGCGGGTGCGTCAAATGTTAGACTTTATTGCGTCATTTTTGGCGCAAACTTTTTTGGCGCGGGAAATTACGTTTTTGACGCAACTTCGTCATTTCCGGCGTCATACGTGACGTCGAGACCTTTCACACGGCGGCGTCATTAGTGACGCATGTGTGTCATTTCCGGTCATTTTTGGCGCCAAAAAAGTTTACGTTACGAAAATTTTTTTTTTTTCATTATTTCAATACCCCATTCATGTTTGCCTCCTGCTTTCTTCTCTATCAAGAGGCCTATGCTTTTTGCATTTTTTCCCATTCCTGAAACTGTCATTTAAAGAAATAGATAATTTTGCTTTATATGTTGTTTTTTCTTTTACATTGAGCAAGATGTCCCAATCCGATCCTGTCTCTGAAGTTTCTGCTGGAACATTGCTGCCTGACATCGGTTCTACCAAAGCTAAGTGCATTTGTTGCAAAATTGTAGAAATTATTCCACGAATGTCATTTGTAATAGTTGTCATGATAAACTTTTACATGCAGATAGTGTTTCTATCAGTAATAGTACATTGCCAGTTGCAGTTCCTTCAACTTCTAATGTGCATGATATACCTGTAAATTTTAAAGAATTTGTTTCTGAATCTATTATGAAGGCTTTGTCTGCATTTCCACCTTCTAATAAACGTAAAAGGTCTTTTAAAACTTCTCATTTAGCTGATGAAATTTCAAATGACCAACAACATAATAATTCATCCTCTTCTGCTGAGGATCTATCTGAAACAGAAGATCCTTCCTCAGATATTGACACTGACAAATCTACTTATTTATTTAAAATAGAGTATATGCGTTCTTTATTAAAAGAAGTGTTAATTACTTTGGCTATTGAGGTAACCAGTCCTATTGACGTTCAGTCTAATAAACGTTTAAATGCTGTTTTTAAACCTCCTGTGGTTTCCCCAGGTGTTTTTCCCATTCCTGAGGCTATTTCTGATATGATTTCTAGGGAATGGAATAAGCCAGGTACTTCCTTTGTTCCTTCTTCAAGGTTTAAGAGATTGTATCCTTTACCAGCAAAATCTATAGAGTTTTGGGAAAAGATCCCCAAAGTTGATGGGGCTATTTCTACTCTTGCTAAACGTACCACTATTCCTATGGAAGATAGCACTTCCTTTAAGGATCCTTTAGATAGGAAGCTTGAATCTTATCTAAGGAAGGCCTATTTATATTCAGGTCATCTTCTCAGACCTGCTATTTCTTTGGGTGATGTTGCGGCTGCATCAACTTTCTGGTTGGAAAATTTAGCGCAACATGAATTGGATTCTGACATATCTAGCATTGTTCGCTTACTGCAACATGCTAATCATTTTATTTGTGATGCCATTTTTGATATTATCAAAATTGATGTTAGATCCATGTCTTTAGCTGTATTAGCTAGAAGAGCTTTGTGGCTTAAATCTTGGAATGCTGATATGACATCTAAATCTAGATTACCATCTCTTTCTTTCCAAGGTAATAATTTATTTGGTTCTCAGTTTGATTCTATTATTTCAACTATCACTTGAGGAAAAGGAGTTTTTCTGCCTCAGGATAAAAAAACCTAAGGTAAATCTAAGGCTTCTAACCGTTTTCGTTCCTTTCGTCAGAATAAGGAACAAAAACTCAATCCTCCTCCCAAGGAATCTGCTTCCAGTTGGAAGCCTTCCTCAAATTGGAATAAATCCAAGCCATTTAGGAAACCAAAGTCTGCCCCTACGTCCGCATGAAGGTGCGGCCCTCATTCCAGCTCAGCTGGTAGGGGGCAGATTAAGGTTTTTCAAGGATTTTTGGATAAAATCTGTCCAAAATCATTGGATTCAGAGCATTGTCTCTCAAGGGTATCGAATAGGATTCAAAGTAAGACCTAGAATCGTTATGTAAGAGTACCAACTTTCAAGATGGTGACTATAAGGACTATTCTGCCTTTTGTTCAGCAAGGACATTATATGTCCACAATAGACTTGCAGGATGCATACCTTCATATTCCGATTCATCCAGAACACTATCAGTTTCTGAGATTCTCTTTTCTAGACAAGCATTACCAATTTGTTGCTCTTCCATTTGGCCTAGCAACAGCTCCAAGAATCTTTTCAAAGGTTCTGGGTGCCCTATTATCTGTAATCAGAGAACAGGGTATTGCAGTGTTTCCTTATTTGGACGATATCTTGGTACTAGCTCAGTCTTTACATACTGCAGAATCTCACACAAATCAACTAGTGTTGTTTCTTCGGAAACATGGTTGGAGGATCAATTTACCAAAAAGTTTCTTGATTCCTCAGACAAGGGTCACCTTTTTAGGTTTCCAGATAGATTCAGTGTCCATGACTCTGTCTCTAACAGACAAGAGAAGTTTAAAATTGGTTGCAGCCTGCCGGCGCCTTCAGTCTCAGTCATTCCCTTCAGTGGCTATGTGCATGGAAGTTTTAGGTCTCATGACTGCAGCATCGGACGCAATCTCCTTTGCTCATTTTCACATGAGACCTCTACAGCTTTGTATGCTAAATCAATGGTGCAGGGATTATACAAAGATATCACAATTAATATCCTTGAATCCCAATGTACGACACTCTCTGACATGGTGGATAGATCACCATCGTTTGGTTCAAGGGGCTTCTTTTGTTCGCCCACCTGGACTGTGATCACAACAGATGTGAGTCTTTCAGGTTGGGGAGCCATTTGGGGGTCTCTGACAGCACAAGGGGTTTGGAAATCTCAAGAGGCGAGATTACCAATAAATATTTTAGAACTCCGTGCAATTCTCAGGGCTCTTCAGTTCTGGCCTCTACTAAAGAGAGAACCGTTAATTTGTTTTCAGACAGACAATATCACAACTGTGGCTTATGTCAATCATCAGGGTGGGACTCACAGTCCCCAAGCTATGAAAGAAGTATCTCGGATACTTGCTTGGGCGGAATCCAGCTCCTGTCTAATCTCTGCGGTGCATATCCCAGGTGTAGACAATTGGGAGGCGGATTATCTCAGCCGTCAGACTTTACATCCAGGGGAGTGGTCTCTCCATCCAGATGTGTTTTCTCAGATTGTTCAGATGTGGGGGCTTCCAGAGATAGATCTCATGGCCTCTCATCTAAACAAGAAACTTCCCAGATACCTGTCCAGGTCCAGGGATGTTCAGGCGGAAGCAGTGGATGCGCTGACACTTCCTTGGTGTTATCAACCTGCTTACATCTTCCCGCCTCTAGTTCTTCTTCCAAGAGTGATTTCCAAAATCATCATGGAACAGTCTTTTGTGTTGCTGGTGGCTCCAGCATGGCCACACAGGTTTTGGTATGCGGATCTGGTTCGGATGTCCAGTTGCCCGCCTTGGCCACTTCCGTTACGGCCGGACCTACTATCTCAAGGTCCGTTTTTCCATCAGGATCTCAAATCATTAAATTTAAAGGTATGGAAATTGAACGCTTAGTTCTAAGTCATAGAGGTTTCTCTGATTCAGTGATTAATACTATGTTACAAGCTCGTAAATCTGTCTCTAGGAAGATTTATTATAGAGTTTGGAAGGCTTACATTTTATGGTGTTCTTCTCATAAATTCTCCTGGCATTCTTTTAGAATTCCTAGAATTTTGCAGTTTCTTCAGGATGGTCTGGATAAGGGTTTGTCTGCAAGTTTCTTGAAAAGACAAATCTCCGCTCTTTCTGTTTTATTTCACAGAAAAATTGCTATACTTCCTGATATACACTGTTTTGTACAGGCTTTAGTTTGTATTAAGCCTGTCATTAAGTCAATTTCTCCTCCTTGGAGTCTTAATTTGGTTCTGAGGGCTTTACAGGCTCCTCCATTTGAACATATGCATTCTTTGGACATTAAACTACTTTCCTGGAAAGTGTTGTTCCTTTTGGCTATCTCTTCTGCTAGAAGAGTTTCTGAGCTATCTGCTCTTTCTTGTGAGTCTCCTTTTCTGATTTTTCATCAGGATAAGGCAGTTTTGCAGACTTCTTTTCAATTTTTACCTAAGGTTGTGAATTCTAACAACATTAGTAGAGAAATTGTTGTCCCTTCTTTATGTCCCAATCCTAAGAATTCTTTGGAGAGATCCTTACATTCTTTGGATGTGGTAAGAGCTTTGAAATATTATGTGGAAGCTACTAAAAATTTCAGGAAGACTTCTAGTCTATTTGTTTTATTTTCTGGTCCTAGGAAAGGTCAGAAAGCTTCTGCTGTTTCCTTGGCTTCTTGGTTGAAACTTTTGATTCATCAAGCTTATTTGGAGTCGGGTCAAACCCCGCCTCAGAGAATTACAGCTCATTCTACTAGATCAGTCTCTACTTCATGGGCTTTTAAGAATGAAGCTTCAGTCAATCAGATTTGCAAAGCAGCCACTTGGTCCTCTTTGCATACATTTACTAAATTTTACCATTTTGATGTATTTGCTTCTTCGGAAGCAGTTTTTCTTCTGTTAAGTGTGATCAGTCCACGGGTCATCATTACTTCTGGGATATTACTCCTCCCCAACAGGAAGTGCAAGAGGATTCACCCAGCAGAGCTGCATATAGCTCCTCCCCTCTACGTCACTCCCAGTCATTCTCTTGCACCCAACGACTAGATAGGATGTGTGAGAGGACTATGGTGATTATACTTAGTTTTATATCTTCAATCAAAAGTTTGTTATTTTAAAATAGCACCGGAGTGTGTTATTACCTCTCTGGCAGAGTTTGAAGAAGAATCTACCAGAGTTTTGCTATGATTTTAGCCGGAGTAGTTAAGATCATATTGCTGTTCTCGGCCATCTGAGGAGTGAGGTAAACTTCAGATCAGGGGACAGCGGGCAGATGAATCTGCATAGAGGTATGTAGCAGTTTTTATTTTCTGACAATGGAATTGATGAGAAAATCCTGCCATACCGATATAATGTCATGTATGTATACTTTACACTTCAGTATTCTGGGGAATGGTACTTCACTAGAATTACACTGTAAGAAATACATAAAGCTGTTTAATAACTAGAGATTATGTTTAACGTTTTTGCTGGAATGTAAAATCGTTTTCATTTGCTGAGGTACTGTGTGAGTAAATGTTTGGGCACTATTTTTCCACTTGGCAGTTGCTTAATCTGTTTTTCTGACAGTTTCTGTTCTCCCTCACTGCTGTGTGTGAGGGGGAGGGGCCGTTTTTTGGCGCTTTTTCTATGCATCAAATATTTCAGTCAGCAACTCATTGTATTCCCTGCATGATCCGGTTCATCTCTACAGAGCTCAGGGGTCTTCAAAACTTATTTTGAGGGAGGTAATTTCTCTCAGCAGAGCTGTGAGAATTATAGTTTGACTGAGATAAAAAACGTTTATTCTGTCATTTGTTTCCTGCTTTCAGAATTTGTTATCTTTGCTAATGGGATTAAACCTTTGCTAAAGTTGTGTTGTTTACAAGGATTGAGGCTATAACTGTTTCAATTTATTAATTTTCAACTGTCATAGATCTTCTGTGCTTCTTAAAGGCACAGTACATTTTAATATTATTCTAATTGAATTGTATTTCCAAGTTGCAAGTTTATTTGCTAGTGTGTTAAACATGTCTGATTCAGAGGATGATACCTGTGTCATTTGTTGCAATGCCAAAGTGGAGCCCAATAGAAATTTATGTACTAACTGTATTGATGCTACTTTAAATAAACGTCAATCTGTACAAATTGAACAAATTTCACCAAACAACGAGGGGAGAGTTATGCCGACTAACTCGCCTCACGTGTCAGTACCTACATCTCCCGCTCAGAGGGAGGTGCGTGATATTGTAGCGCCGAGTACATCTGGGCGGCCATTACAAATCACATTACAGGATATGGCTACTGTTATGACTGAGGTTTTGGCTAAATTACCAGAACTAAGAGGTAAGCGTGATCACTCTGGGGTGAGAACAGAGTGCGCTGATAATATTAGGGCCATGTCAGACACTGCGTCACAGGTGGCAGAACATGAGGACGGAGAACTTCATTCTGTGGGTGACGGTTCTGATCCAAACAGACTGGATTCAGATATTTCAAATTTTAAATTTAAACTGGAAAACCTCTGTGTATTACTAGGGGAGGTGTTAGCGGCTCTGAATGATTGTAACACAGTTGCAATACCAGAGAAAATGTGTAGGTTCGATAAATATTTTGCGGTACCGACGAGTACTGAGGTTTTTCCTATACCTAAGAGACTTACTGAAATTGTTACTAAGGAGTGGGATAGACCCGGTGTGCCATTCTCACCCCCTCCGATATTTAGAAAAATGTTTCCAATAGACGCCACCACAAGGGACTTATGGCAAACGGTCCCTAAGGTGGAGGGAGCAGTTTCTACCTTAGCTAAGCGTACCACTATCCCGGTGGAGGATAGCTGTGCTTTTTCAGATCCAATGGATAAAAAGTTAGAGGGTTACCTTAAGAAAATGTTTGTTCAACAAGGTTTTATATTGCAACCCCTTGCATGCATTGCGCCGATCACGGCTGCAGCGGCATTCTGGATTGAGTCTCTGGAAGAGAACATTGGTTCAGCTACTCTGGACGACATTACGGACAGGCTTAGAGTCCTTAAACTAGCTAATTCATTCATTTCGGAGGCCGTAGTACATCTTACTAAACTTACGGCGAAGAATTCAGGATTCGCCATTCAGGCACGCAGGGCGCTGTGGCTAAAATCCTGGTCAGCTGATGTTACTTCTAAGTCTAAATTGCTTAATATACCTTTCAAAGGGCAGACCTTATTCGGGCCCGGGTTGAAAGAGATTATCGCTGACATTACAGGAGGTAAAGGCCATGCCCTGCCTCAGGACAAAGCCAAAGCCAAGACTAGACAGTCTAATTTTCGTTCCTTTCGTAATTTCAAAGCAGGAGCAGTATCAACTTCCTCTGCACCAAAACAGGAAGGAGCTGTTGCTCGCTACAGACAAGGCTGGAAACCTAACCAGTCCTGGAACAAGGGCAAGCAGACTAGGAAACCTGCTGCTGCCCCTAAAACAGCATGAATTGAGGGCCCCCGATCCGGGATCGGATCTAGTGGGGGGCAGACTTTCTCTCTTCGCCCAGGCTTGGGCAAGAGATGTTCAGGATCCCTGGGCGCTAGAGATAATATCTCAGGGATACCTTCTGGACTTCAAATACTCTCCTCCAAGAGAGAGATTTCATCTGTCAAGATTGTCAACAATCCAGACAAAGAAAGAGGCGTTTCTACGCTGCGTACAAGAGCTCTTGTTAATGGGAGTAATCCATCCAGTTCCACGATCGGAACAGGGACAGGGGTTTTACTCAAATCTGTTTGTGGTTCCCAAAAAAGAGGGAACTTTCAGACCAATCCTGGACTTAAAGATCCTAAACAAATTCCTAAGAGTTCCATCGTTATTGTAGCGCCGAGTACATCTGGGCGGCCATTACAAATCACATTACAGGATATGGCTACTGTTATGACTGAGGTTTTGGCTAAATTACCAGAACTAAGAGGTAAGCGTGATCACTCTGGGGTGAGAACAGAGTGCGCTGATAATATTAGGGCCATGTCAGACACTGCGTCACAGGTGGCAGAACATGAGGACGGAGAACTTCATTCTGTGGGTGACGGTTCTGATCCAAACAGACTGGATTCAGATATTTCAAATTTTAAATTTAAACTGGAAAACCTCTGTGTATTACTAGGGGAGGTGTTAGCGGCTCTGAATGATTGTAACACAGTTGCAATACCAGAGAAAATGTGTAGGTTCGATAAATATTTTGCGGTACCGACGAGTACTGAGGTTTTTCCTATACCTAAGAGACTTACTGAAATTGTTACTAAGGAGTGGGATAGACCCGGTGTGCCATTCTCACCCCCTCCGATATTTAGAAAAATGTTTCCAATAGACGCCACCACAAGGGACTTATGGCAAACGGTCCCTAAGGTGGAGGGAGCAGTTTCTACCTTAGCTAAGCGTACCACTATCCCGGTGGAGGATAGCTGTGCTTTTTCAGATCCAATGGATAAAAAGTTAGAGGGTTACCTTAAGAAAATGTTTGTTCAACAAGGTTTTATATTGCAACCCCTTGCATGCATTGCGCCGATCACGGCTGCAGCGGCATTCTGGATTGAGTCTCTGGAAGAGAACATTGGTTCAGCTACTCTGGACGACATTACGGACAGGCTTAGAGTCCTTAAACTAGCTAATTCATTCATTTCGGAGGCCGTAGTACATCTTACTAAACTTACGGCGAAGAATTCAGGATTCGCCATTCAGGCACGCAGGGCGCTGTGGCTAAAATCCTGGTCAGCTGATGTTACTTCTAAGTCTAAATTGCTTAATATACCTTTCAAAGGGCAGACCTTATTCGGGCCCGGGTTGAAAGAGATTATCGCTGACATTACAGGAGGTAAAGGCCATGCCCTGCCTCAGGACAAAGCCAAAGCCAAGACTAGACAGTCTAATTTTCGTTCCTTTCGTAATTTCAAAGCAGGAGCAGTATCAACTTCCTCTGCACCAAAACAGGAAGGAGCTGTTGCTCGCTACAGACAAGGCTGGAAACCTAACCAGTCCTGGAACAAGGGCAAGCAGACTAGGAAACCTGCTGCTGCCCCTAAAACAGCATGAATTGAGGGCCCCCGATCCGGGATCGGATCTAGTGGGGGGCAGACTTTCTCTCTTCGCCCAGGCTTGGGCAAGAGATGTTCAGGATCCCTGGGCGCTAGAGATAATATCTCAGGGATACCTTCTGGACTTCAAATACTCTCCTCCAAGAGAGAGATTTCATCTGTCAAGATTGTCAACAATCCAGACAAAGAAAGAGGCGTTTCTACGCTGCGTACAAGAGCTCTTGTTAATGGGAGTAATCCATCCAGTTCCACGATCGGAACAGGGACAGGGGTTTTACTCAAATCTGTTTGTGGTTCCCAAAAAAGAGGGAACTTTCAGACCAATCCTGGACTTAAAGATCCTAAACAAATTCCTAAGAGTTCCATCGTTCAAGATGGAGACTATTCGGACAATTTTACCTATGATCCAAGAGGGTCAATACATGACCACTGTAGATTTAAAGGATGCTTACCTTCACATACCGATTCACAAAGATCATTATCGGTACCTAAGGTTTGCCTTCCTAGACAGGCATTACCAGTTTGTGGCTCTTCCATTCGGATTGGCTACAGCTCCAAGAATCTTCACAAAGGTTCTGGGTGCTCTTCTGGCGGTACTAAGACCGCGGGGAATCTCGGTAGCTCCATACCTAGACGACATTCTGATACAAGCTTCAAGCTTTCAAACTGCCAAGTCTCATACAGAGTTAGTGCTGGCATTTCTAAGGTCACATGGATGGAAGGTGAACGAAAAGAAAAGTTCACTCGTTCCATTCACAAGAGTTCCCTTCCTGGGGACTCTTATAGATTCTGTAGAAATGAAGATTTACCTGACAGAGGACAGGCTAACAAGACTTCAAAGTGCTTGCCGCACCCTTCATTCCATTCAACACCCGTCAGTGGCTCAATGCATGGAGGTAATCGGCTTAATGGTAGCGGCAATGGACATAGTACCCTTTGCACGCTTACACCTCAGACCACTGCAACTGTGCATGCTAAGTCAGTGGAATGGGGATTACTCAGACTTATCCCCTTCTCTGAATCTGGATCAAGAGACCAGAAATTCTCTTCTATGGTGGCTTTCTCGGCCACATCTGTCCAGGGGGATGCCATTCAGCAGACCAGACTGGACAATTGTAACAACAGACGCCAGCCTTCTAGGTTGGGGTGCCGTCTGGAATTCTCTGAAGGCTCAGGGACAATGGAGTCAGGAGGAGAGTCTCCTGCCAATAAACATTCTGGAATTGAGAGCAGTTCTCAATGCCCTCCTGGCTTGGCCCCAGTTGACAACTCGGGGGTTCATCAGGTTTCAGTCGGACAACATCACGACTGTAGCTTACATCAACCATCAGGGAGGGACAAGAAGCTCCCTAGCTATGATGGAAGTATCAAAGATAATTTGCTGGGCAGAGTCTCACTCTTGCCACCTGTCAGCAATCCACATCCCGGGAGTGGAGAACTGGGAGGCGGATTTCTTAAGTCGTCAGACTTTTCATCCGGGGGAGTGGGAACTTCATCCGGAGGTCTTTGCCCAAATACTTCGACGTTGGGGCAAACCAGAGATAGATCTCATGGCGTCTCGACAGAACGCCAAGCTTCCTCGTTACGGGTCCAGATCCAGGGATCCAGGAGCAGTCCTGATAGATGCTCTGACAGCACCTTGGGACTTCAGGATGGCTTACGTGTTTCCACCCTTCCCGTTGCTTCCTCGATTGATTGCCAGAATCAAACAAGAGAGAGCATCAGTGATTCTAATAGCACCTGCGTGGCCACGCAGGACTTGGTATGCAGACCTGGTGGACATGTCATCCTGTCCACCTTGGTCTCTACCTCTGAAACAGGACCTTCTGATACAGGGTCCCTTCAAACATCAAAATCTAACTTCTCTGAAGCTGACTGCTTGGAAATTGAACGCTTGATTTTATCAAGACGTGGATTTTCTGAGTCAGTTATTGATACCTTAATACAGGCTAGGAAACCTGTTACCAGAAAGATTTACGATAAGATATGGCGTAAATACCTATATTGGTGTGAATCCAAAGGTTACTCTTGGAGTAAGGTTAGGATTCCTAGGATATTGTCTTTTCTACAAGAAGGTTTAGAAAAGGGTTTATCTGCTAGTTCATTAAAGGGACAGATCTCAGCTCTGTCCATTCTGTTACACAAACGTCTGTCAGAAGTTCCTGACGTCCAGGCTTTTTGTCAGGCTTTGGCCAGAATTAAGCCTGTGTTTAAAACTGTTGCTCCACCATGGAGTTTAAACCTTGTTCTTAATGTTTTACAGGGCGTTCCGTTTGAACCCCTTCATTCCATTGATATAAAGTTGTTATCTTGGAAAGTTCTATTTTTAATGGCTATTTCCTCGGCTCGAAGAGTCTCTGAATTATCAGCCTTACATTGTGATTCTCCTTATTTGATTTTTCATTCGGATAAGGTAGTCCTGCGTACTAAACCTGAGTTCTTACCTAAGGTAGTTACTAACAGGAATATCAATCAAGAGATTGTTGTTCCTTCTTTATGCCCAAATCCTTCTTCAAAGAAGGAACGTCTACTGCACAACCTGGATGTAGTCCGTGCTCTAAAATTTTACTTACAGGCAACTAAGGAATTTCGACAAACGTCTTCTCTGTTTGTCATTTACTCTGGGCAGAGGAGAGGTCAAAAAGCTTCCGCTACCTCTCTTTCTTTTTGGCTTCGTAGCATAATTCGTTTAGCTTATGAGACTGCTGGACAGCAGCCTCCTGAAAGAATTACAGCTCATTCTACTAGAGCTGTGGCTTCCACTTGGGCCTTCAAGAATGAGGCCTCTGTTGAACAGATTTGCAAGGCTGCAACTTGGTCTTCGCTTCATACTTTTTCCAAATTTTACAAATTTGACACTTTTGCTTCATCGGAGGCTATTTTTGGGAGAAAGGTTCTTCAGGCAGTGGTTCCTTCTGTATAAAGAGCCTGCCTATCCCTCCCGTCATCCGTGTACTTTTGCTTTGGGATTGGTATCCCAGAAGTAATGATGACCCGTGGACTGATCACACTTAACAGAAGAAAACATAATTTATGCTTACCTGATAAATTCCTTTCTTCTGTAGTGTGATCAGTCCACGGCCCGCCCTGTTTTTAAGGCAGGTAAATATTTTTTAATTTATACTCCAGTCACCACTTCACCCTTGGCTTTTCCTTTCTCGTTGGTCCTTGGTCGAATGACTGGGAGTGACGTAGAGGGGAGGAGCTATATGCAGCTCTGCTGGGTGAATCCTCTTGCACTTCCTGTTGGGGAGGAGTAATATCCCAGAAGTAATGATGACCCGTGGACTGATCACACTACAGAAGAAAGGAATTTATCAGGTAAGCATAAATTATGTTTTGGTAGAAAAGTTCTTCAGGCAGCTGTTTCAGTTTGATTCTTCTGCCTTTTTGATTTAAGTTTTTTTCTTTCAAAAGTGAAAATAAACTTATTTTTGGGTTGTGGATTATTTTCTCAGCGGAATATGGCTGTTTTTGTTTTAGTCCCTCCCTCTCTAGTGACTCTTGAGTGGAAGACTCCACATCTTGGGTATTGATATCCCATATGTCACTAGCTCATGGACTCTTGCCAATTACATGAAAGAAAACATAATTTATGTAAGAACTTACCTGGTAAATTCATTTCTTTCATATTGGCAAGAGTCCATGAGGCCCACCCTTTTTTATGGTGGTTATGATTTTTTGTATAAAGCACAATTATTCCCAAATTTCCTTTGTTAATGCTTTCTACTCCTTTCTTTATCACCCCACTGCTTGGCTATTCGTTAAACTGAATTGTGGGTGTGGTGAGGGGTGTATTTATAGGCATTTTGAGGTTTGGGAAACTTTGCCCCTCCTGGTAGGATTGTATATCCCATATGTCACTAGCTCATGGACTCTTGCCAATATGAAAGAAATGAATTTATCAGGTAAGTTCTTACATAAATTATGTTTTGTCCCATTTTCCTGTTACTCAATTCTGAAATTGTGAGCTTTTGAGTTCCTATTAGAAATGGAAGTGCAGAGCACTGTTATATTGCACACTCTAGTGACCTATTTATAACTGTCCCTTATTGGCCACAGCAGGGAAGGTAACCTTGGGAGCTCCCATTGTTTTATAGACACTAACGCTTTACACTTAGTTTGTCAACATTTAAACAGCTAATGAAACTTAAAAATAAATAAATCTACATGTTATTGTCAGACTAATCTTTTCTTTGAATAAATCGTTCTGTCTAGGATTTATTTAGTGCTTAAAGGACCAGTAAATACAGTAGATTTCCAAATGTAATAAGTGTATAACAAGTTCCACTCCTTCTGTACCATGTGACAGCCATCAGCCAATAACAAAAGACATATTTGTATACTCTGTGAATTCTTGCACATGCACATAAGGAGCTGGGGACTCAAAAAGTGTAAATATAAAAAGACTGCACATTTTGTTAATGGAAGTAAATTTGAAAGTTGCATGCTCTGAATCATGAAAGTTTAATTTTGACTTGTGTCCCTTTTATTGTCCCTTTTAACTTTAGACTAAAATCTTTTCAATCGATGGATGAAAATAAAAGTTTCTGAATTGTTTCTACAGATTTAAATGGCATTGATTTGACTCCAGTGCAAGACACCCCAATGGCAACACGGAAAGAGGACACATATGTTCATTTTAACGTAGAAATTGAAATCCAGAAACACGTTGAAAAACTCACAAAAGGTTTGTATGCCTTCATTTTCTTGACCTTTCAGTATGGGCAGTTTTTTAAAAATATATTTTTTTTAATACAAAAATTATTTATATTTGTTTGTTATACAGATCCCTGTCCTATATGACTGAGGGTCCAGTTATTAAAAGAAAAAAAATGTATGTTTGAAATAATTGGCAATTTAAAAAAAAAATATAATTTGAAAGACCATTTTATTTTAAGTTTGTGCAAAAATATAAATTTTACTCTATATTAGAGAGCCGGAAACCACTGTAGTAAACGTTTTATATTCCCTTTTTATGGTGACCCACTTATTTGCTTTTTCTTTCCCTCCAGGGGCAGCTATTTTCTTTGAATTCAAGCACTACAAGCCCAAGAAGAGGTTTACAAGCACTAAGTGCTTTGCCTTTATGGAAATGGATGAAATTAAATCTGGTCAGATTGTGATAGAGCTGTAAGTAATTGGGTATCTTCAAACAGAACCCAAAGCAATGTCAGCAGTTACAGCATTTACACCAGGTCCGACAGCGGGATTCAGTTGTGTTATACAAATGCAAAGACCATATTGATTGTTAAAGGGACACTAAACCCAAACTTGTTCTTTCATGATTCAGATGGCGCTTGCAATTTTAAGCAACTTTCTAATTTACTCCTTTTTATCAATTTTTTTTTGCTCTCTTGGTATCTTAGAAAGTTGCTTAAAATTGTATGCGCTATCTGAATCATGAAAGAACAAGTGTGGGTTTAGTGTCCCTTTAATATTTTAAATTGTTGTTCAGATAAAAAAATAAACTTTGCAATATACTTCCATTATCAAAACGCACACATTGGGCGCAATCCGATATACGGCGCAGGTTTTGGCGCAAGCGTGGAAACCTGCGCCACCCGTAGTTTCAGCTCGCAACTCGAGCCATCACATATACGGCGCCGTCAGATGCTAAAGTGCCGTAAATCGGACAAACTAGCGATGTCCAGAAATCTGCGTAAGTCCAAATTTCTGGAGTCGCCAGTGACTTACGGCACTTTAGAAACTGCCGCCGCCTACAAAAACTGACTAAATTATAAAATCACCCGTAACTGTCTAACACGCCTCCCAAACATAGCCCGACACGTATATCCCTCTGTCCGCAATCCCCCCTCTCACTCCTAACAATAAATATATTAACCCCTAAACCGCCGCTCTCGGACCCCGCCGCCAGCTACATTAACTATATTACCCCTAATATGATCCCCCTACACCGCCGCCACCTATTTAAACTATATTACCCCCTAATGTGAGCCCCCTACCCCGCCGCCACCTACATTATATGTAATACTCCCTAATCTGACCCGCCGCCACCTATATTAAAATTATTAACCCCTAATCTAATCCCCCTACACCGCCGCCACCTATATTAAATGTCTAACCCCCTAATGTGATCCACCTATATTAAAATTATTAACCCCTAATGTAATCCCCCTACACCGTCGCCATCTATATTAAAATGATTAACCCCTAATCTAATCCCCCTACACCGCCACCACCTATAATAAATGTATTACCCCCTAAAATACTAAAATGTCCCTACCCTAAACTAAATTACAAATAGCCCTGAAAAGGGCCTTTTGCGGTACATTGCCCCAAAAGTAACCAGCTCTATTACCAGCCCTTAAAAGGGCCTTTTGCGGGGCATTGTCCCAAAGTAATCAGCTCTTTTACATGTAATCTAATCCCCCTACACCGCCGCCACCTATATTAAATATATTAACCCCTAATCTAATCCCCCTACACCGCCACCACCTATATTAACCCTAATTATATTAGGGTTAATATAGTTATTATATTATATATATTATTAATATAGTTAATAATTAATATAGTTTTCTCCAACATTGGTGTGTCCGGTCCACGGCGTCATCCTTACTTGTGGGAATATCTCTTCCCCAACAGGAAATGGCAAAGAGTCCCAGATAAGCTGGCCATATAGTCCCTCCTAGGCTCCGCCCACCCCAGTCATTCTCTTTGCCGTTGCACAGGCAACATCTCCACGGAGATGGTTAAGAGTATGTGGTGTTTAGTTGTAGTTTTTTTATTCTACTATCAAGAGTTTGTTATTTTAAAATAGTCCTGGTATGTACTATTTACTCTGAAACAGAAAAAGATGAAGATTTCTGTTTGTGAGAGGAAGATGATTTTAGCAGACAGTAACTAAAATCGATTGCTGTTTCCACATAGGACTGTTGAGATGAAGTAACTTCAGTTGGGGGAAACAGTTAGCAGACTTTTCTGCTTAAGGTATGACTAGCCATATTTCTAACAAGACTGTGTAATGCTGGAAGGCTGTCATTTCCCCTCATGGGGACCGGTAAGCCATTTTCTTAGTCTCAAACAGAATAAAGGGCTTAATATGGGCTATAAAACTGGTAGACACTTTTATGGGCTAAATCGATTGCTTTATTTGGACATTTTATACATGTTTATGCTGATAATTCACACTTATAAACTTGGGGAACGTTTTTTAACGTCAGGCACTATGTTAGACACCTTTTCCAGTCAGGAAGGGCCTTTCCAGTTGTAGGCTGAGCCTCATTTTCGCGCCATTACTGCGCAGTTGTTTGAGTGCAAGACATGCAGATGCATGTGTGAGGACCTGAAAGTAGTTGGAAAAGTTCCTAGAAGGCGTCATTTGGTATCGTATTCCCCTCTGGGCTTGGTAAAGTCACAGCAAAAGCTGTAGCTGGGACTGTATAGGAGTATAAATCTGTAACCGGCTCCGGTTTCGTTATTTTAAGGGTTAGAGCTCTGAAAATTGGTGTGCAATACTTTTAATGCTTTAAGACACTGTGGTGAAATTTTGATAAATTTTGAACAATTCCTTCATATATTTTCACATATTCAGTAATAAAGTGTGCTCTGTTTAAAATTTAAAGAGACAGTAACGGTTTTGTTTTAAAACGGTTTTTGTGCTTTATTGATAAGTTTAAGCCTGTTTAACATGTCTGTGCCTTCAGATAAGCTATGTTCTATATGTATGAAAGCCAATGTGTCTCCCCCTTCAAAATTGTGTGATAATTGTGCCATAGCGTCCAAACAAAGTAAGGACAGTACTGCCACAGATAATAAAATTGCCCAAGATGATTCCTCAGATGAAGGGAGTAGACATGGTTCTACATCATCTCCTTCTGTGTCTACGCCAGTTTTGCCCACGCAGGAGGCCCCTAGTACTTCTAGCGCGCCAATGTTTATTACCATGCAACAATTGACGGCTGTAATGGATAACTCCATAGCAAATATTTTATCCAAAATGCCTGCATATCAGAGAAAGCGCAATTGCTCTGTTTTAAACACTGAAGAGCAGGAGGGCGCTGATGATAATTGTTCTGTCATACCCTCACACCAATCTGAAGGGGCCATGAGGGAGGTTTTGTCAGATGGGGAAATTTCAGATTCAGGAAAAATTTCTCAACAGGCTGAACCTGATGTTGTGACATTTAAATTTAAATTAGAACATCTCCGCGCACTGCTTAAGGAGGTGTTATCTACTCTGGATGATTGTGACAACTTGGTCATTCCAGAAAAATTATGCAAGATGGACAAGTTCCTAGAGGTTCCGGTGCACCCCAACGCTTTTCCTATACCCAAGCGGGTGGCGGACATAGTGAACAAGGAGTGGGAGAAGCCCGGCATACCTTTTGTTCCCCCTCCTATATTTAAGAAATTATTTCCTATGGTCGACCCCAGAAAGGACTTATGGCAGACAGTCCCTTAGGTCGAGGGGGCAGTTTCTACTCTAAACAAGCGCACTACTATTCCTATCGAAGATAGTTGTGCTTTCAAAGATCCTATGGATAAAAAATTGGAAGGTTTGCTTAAAAAGATTTTTGTAGAGCAAGGTTACCTTCTACAACCCATTTCGTGCATTGTTCCTGTCACTACAGCAGCGTGGTTCTGGTTCGAGGAACTAGAAAAGTCGCTCAGTAGAGAGACTCCATATGAGGAGGTTATGGACAGAGTTCACACACTTAAGTTGGCTAACTCTTTTATTTTAGATGCCGCTTTGCAATTAGCTAGATTAGCGGCAAAAAATTCAGGGTTTGCAATTGTGGCGCGCAGAGCGCTTTGGCTAAAGTCTTGGTCAGCGGATGTATCATCCAAGACAAAATTGCTTAACATCCCCTTCAAGGGTAAAACTCTCTTTGGACCAGAATTGAAGGAGATTATCTCAGACATCACTGGGGGAAAGGGCCACGCCCTCCCACAAGATAGGCCTTTCAAGGCCAAGAATAAGTCTAATTTTCGTTCCTTTCGTAATTTCAGGAACGGACCGGCCTCTAATTCTGCATCCTCTAAGCAAGAGGGTAATGCCTCACAGTCCAAACCAGCCTGGAAACCGATGCAAGGCTGGAACAAGGGTAAGCAGACCAAGAAGCCTGCTACCGCTAACAAAACAGCATGAAGGAGTAGCCCCCAATCCGGGACCGGATCTAGTGGGGGGCAGACTCTCTCTCTTTGCTCAGGCTTGGGCAAGAGATGTTCAGGATCCTTGGACGCTAGAAATAGTTTCTCAGGGTTATCTTCTGGAATTCAAGAAACTACCCCCAAGGGGAAGGTTCCACATGTCTCACTTATCCTCAAACCAAATAAAGAGACAGGCGTTCTTACATTGTGTAGAAGACCTGCTAAAGATGGGAGTGATACACCCAGTTCCAATGACGGAACAAGGAATGGGATTTTACTCAAATCTGTTCGTAGTTCCCAAAAAAGAGGGAACCTTCAGACCAATTCTGGATTTAAAGATCCTAAACAAATTTCTCAGGGTACCATCGTTCAAAATGGAAACCATTCGAACGATTCTACACACTATCCAGGAGGGTCAATTTATGACTACCGTGGATCTAAAGGATGCGTACCTACATATTCCTATCCACAAAGAACATCATCAGTTCCTAAGGTTCGCCTTTCTGGACAAACACTACCAGTTTGTGGCCCTCCCATTCGGATTAGCCACTGCTCCAAGGATTTTCACAAAGGTACTCGGGTCCCTTCTAGCGGTTCTAAGACCGAGGGGCATTGCAGTAGTACCATACTTGGACGACATTCTAATACAAGCGTCGTCCCTTTCAAAAGCAAAGGCTCATACAGACATCGTTCTGGCCTTTCTCAGATCTCACGGATGGAAGGTGAACATAGAAAAAAGTTCTCTGTCTCCGTCAACAAGAGTTCCCTTCCTGGGAACAATAATAGATTCCTTAGAAATGAAGATCTTTCTGACAGATGTCAGAAAGTCAAAACTTCTAAGCGCTTGTCAAGTTCTTCATTCTGTTCAACGTCCTTCCATAGCTCAGTGCATGGAAGTAGTAGGGTTTATGGTTGCAGCAATGGACATAGTTCCTTTTGCGCGAATTCATCTAAGACCATTACAACTGTGCATGCTGAAACAGTGGAATGGGGACTATACAGACTTGTCTCCAGTGATTCAAGTAGATCAGAAGACCAGAGATTCACTCCGTTGGTGGATATCCCTGGACCACCTATCCCAGGGAATGAGCTTCCGCAGACCAGAGTGGGTCATTGTCACGACCGACGCCAGTCTAGTGGGCTGGGGTGCGGT
Source organism: Bombina bombina (assembly GCF_027579735.1). Classification (NCBI taxonomy): domain Eukaryota; kingdom Metazoa; phylum Chordata; class Amphibia; order Anura; family Bombinatoridae; genus Bombina; species Bombina bombina. The sequence goes on along the minus strand of NC_069502.1, from coordinate 1,146,784,286 downwards.
CTGGGAATCCCTAAAAGCTCAGGGACTATGGTCTCGGGAAGAGTCTCTTCTCCCAATAAACATTCTGGAACTAAGAGCGATATTCAATGCTCTCAGGGCTTGGCCTCAGCTTGCAAAGGCCAGATTCATAAGATTCCAATCAGACAACATGACGACTGTTGCGTATATCAATCATCAGGGGGGAACAAGGAGTTCCCTGGCGATGAAAGAAGTAACCAAAATAATACAATGGGCGGAGAATCACTCCTGCCATCTATCTGCGATCCACATCCCAGGTGTGGAAAACTGGGAAGCGGATTATCTGAGTCGTCAGACATTCCATCCAGGGGAGTGGGAACTCCACCCGGAGATTTTTGCCCAGTTGACTAAATTATGGGGCATTCCAGACATGGATCTGATGGCGTCTCGTCAGAACTTCAAGGTTCCTTACTACGGGTCCAGATCCAGGGATCCCAAGGCGACTCTAGTGGATGCACTAGTGGCGCCTTGGACCTTCAACCTAGCTTATGTGTTCCCACCGTTTCATCTCATTCCCAGGCTGGTAGCCAGGATCAAACAGGAGAGGGTCTCGGTGATCTTGATAGCTCCTGCGTGGCCACGCAGGACTTGGTATGCAGACCTGGTGAATATGTCATCGGTTCCACCATGGAAGCTACCTTTGAGACAGGACCTTCTTGTTCAGGGTCCATTCGAACATCCAAATCTGGTCTCCCTCCAGCTGACGGCTTGGAGATTGAACGCTTGATTCTATCAAAGAGTGGGTTTTCAGATTCGGTGATTGATACTCTGGTTCAGGCCAGAAAACCGGTAACTAGAAAGATTTACCATAAAATATGGAAAAGATATATCTGCTGGTGTGAATCCAAGGGATTCCCTTGGAATAAGGTAAAAATTCCTAAGATTCTTTCCTTTCTGCAAGAAGGTTTGGATAAAGGATTATCTGCAAGTTCTCTAAAGGGACAGATTTCTGCTTTATCTGTCTTACTACACAAACGACTGGCAGCTATGCCAGATGTTCAAGCATTTGTTTAGGCTCTGGTTAGGATCAAGCCTGTTTACAGACCTTTGACTCCTCCCTGGAGTTTAAATCTAGTTCTTTCAGTTCTTCAAGGGGTTCCGTTTGAACCTCTACATTCCATAGATATTAAGTTGTTATCTTGGAAAGTTTTGTTTTTGGTTGCTATTCCTTCTGCTAGAAGAGTTTCAGAGTTATCTGCTCTGCAGTGTTCTCCGCCCTATCTGGTGTTCGATGCAGATAAGGTGGTTTTGCGTACTAAGCCTGGTTTTCTTCCAAAGGTTGTTTCTAACAAAAATATTAACCAGGAGATAGTTGTACCTTCTTTGTGTCCGAATCCAGTTTCAAAGAAGGAACAATTTGGACGTAGTCCGTGCTTTAAAATTCTATTTAGAAGCTACAAAAGATTTCAGACAAACATCTTCTCTGTTTGTCGTCTATTCTGGTAAAAGGAGAGGTCAAAAAGCGACTTCTACCTCTCTTTCCTTTTGGCTTAAAAGCATCATCCGATTGGCTTAAGAATCACAGCTCACTCCACTAGGGCTGTGGCTTCCACATGGGCCTTCAAGAATGAGGCTTCTGTTGATCAGATATGTAAGGCAGCGACTTGGTCTTCACTGCACACTTTTGCCAAATTTTACAAATTTGATACTTTTGCTTCTTCGGAGGCTATTTTTGGGAGAAAGGTTTTGCAAGCCGTGGTGCCTTCCGTTTAGGTAACCTGATTTGCTCCCTCCCTTCATCCGTGTCCTAAAGCTTTGGTATTGGTTCCCACAAGTAAGGATGACGCCGTGGACCGGACACACCAATGTTGGAGAAAACAGAATTTATGCTTACCTGATAAATTACTTTCTCCAACGGTGTGTCCGGTCCACGGCCCGCCCTGGTTTTTTAATCAGGTCTGATGAATTATTTTCTCTAACTACAGTCACCACGGTACCATATGGTTTCTCCTATATTTTTCCTCCTGTCCGTCGGTCGAATGACTGGGGTGGGCGGAGCCTAGGAGGGACTATATGGCCAGCTTTGCTGGGACTCTTTGCCAGTTCCTGTTGGGGAAGAGATATTCCCACAAGTAAGGATGACGCCATGGACCGGACACACCGTTGGAGAAAGTAATTTATAAGGTAAGCATAAATTCTGTTATTATATTATATATATTAACTATATTAACCCTATCTAACCCTAATCTAATCCCCCTACACCGCCGCCACCTATATTAAATATATTAACCCTAATTATATTAGGGTTAATATAGTTAATATAGTTGGTATACATATTATTAATATAATTAATATAGTTATTATATTATATATATTAACTATATTAACCCTATCTAGCCCCAACACCCCTAACTTAATTATTATTGCAATAAATCTAAATAATAATCTTATTAACTAAAATATTCCTATTTAAAACTAAATACTTACCTATAAAATAAACCTTAAGATAGCTACAATATAATTAATAATTACATTGTAGCTATTTTAGGGTTTATATTTATTTTACAGGTAACTTTATTCTTTATTTTAACTAGGTACAATAGCTATTAAATAGTTAATAACTATTTAATAGCTACCTAGTTAAAATAATTACCAATTTACCTGTAAAATAAATCCTAACCTAAGTTACAAGTACACCTACACTATCAATTAATTAAATAAACTACAATTATCTAAACTAAAATATAATTAAATACACTTAACTAAATTACAAAAACAAACACTAAATTACAAAAAATAAAAAAAGATTACAAGAATTTTAAGCTAATTGCACCTAATCTAAGCCCCCTAATAAAATAACAAAGCCCCCCAAAATAAAAAAATGTCCCTACCCTAAACTAAATTACAAAAAGTAACCAGCTCTATTACCAGCCCTTAAAAGGGCCTTTTGTGGGGCATTGCCCCAAAGTAATCAGCTCTTTTACCTGTAAACCCCCCCCCCCCCATTACAACCCACCACCCACACACCCCTACTCTAAAACCCACCCTATCCCCCCCTTAAAAAAACCTAAGTCTAACCCCCAAGTGCTCCTTTCCTGTCCTGAAGACCGGCGGAGAAGGTCCTGTTCCAGGCGGAGAAGTCTTCTTCCAGGCGGCGACCTCTTCTTCTTCCAGGAACCAGCCGGCGCGGAGCGGAGGAGTTGAAGACCGATGACCGCGGAGCTGAAGACCGTCCTCTCTGGAACTGAAGACCGGCGATGCAGGAACTGAAGATCGGCGACGCTGGAACTGAAGACCGGAGCCATGGAGCGTGGAGGATCCTCTTCATACGATCGCCGCCGTACACTGAACCGAAATTCAAGGTACGCGATTAAAAATGGCGTCCCTTGCATTCCTATTGGCTGATTTGAGCCTTCAAATCCAAATCAGCCAATCGGATGAAAGCTACTTTAATTCTATTGGCTGATTTGAATAGCCAATAGAATAAGCAGAAACAGGAGAAAATAATGATAGCGCTACACTGAATCAGGTGGGGCACCCGTAGAACTTCCCCTTTAAGAGAATGTACAAAGAAAAAAATAAGAATAAGAACAGGTGTATCTAATATCTGCTTATCAGAAAACACACAACCAATCCCCTATTGCATAAACATATGGAACATAAATGCATTCACCAACGTACAAAACTACTTTATGTAAATAAAATGTCCCAAAATTAAAAATAATAAAAATGTCCCAAAACCGTGGGTGATGTTAATCACACAAAATGCATATAGGCTGATTGTTGCAGGATTAATATGTTAACTTAGCTGAACCAGATGGAGGCAAAGTTCGTTCAGTAGATGTGCATACACGGCAAATTAGTTAATCGGTTAGTCCGATTGAATGTATGCTGAAGGATCCTCACAGGAGCAGCTGATAAATCACGGGACTCCAGCTGTGTGTATCCCGTTGCAGCAAGCTGTATAAGAAATGACGAGAAGAAAACAGCGCATCCACGAATCACAGCAGCATTTGAGGTGATTCCACTGAGATTTACTGCAGGCGAGAGACAACTAGCCAGAGGGCATTACCGCTCATACATTGCTGTCATCTTGTAAGTGTGCAATTTTTTCGTGTGTGTCATTTACCTGAATAAACGCTGCTGTGATTCGTGAATGCGCTGTTTTCTTCTCCTCATTTCCAATAGAATAAGAGCTACTGTAATTCTATTGGCTGATTAGAATATCTAAATTGCATGCTCTATATGAATCATGAAAGAAAAAAATTGGGTACAGTGTCCCTTTAAAGTAGCTTTCATCCGATTGGCTAATTTGAATTTGAAGGCTCAAATCAGCCAATAGGAATTCAAGGGACGCCATTTTTAATCGCGTACCTTGAATTCCGATTTAGTGTACGGCGGCGATCGTATGAAGAGGATCCTCCACGCTCCATGGCTCCAGTCTTCAGTTCCTGCATCGCCGGTCTTCAGTTCCAGAGAGGACGGTCTTCAGCTCCGCGGTCATCGGTCTTCAACTCCTCCGCTCCGCGCCGGCTGGTTCCTGGAAGAAGAAGTGGTCGCCACCTGGAAGATGACTTCTCCGCCTGGAACAGGACCTTCTCCGCCGGTCTTCAGGACAGGTAAGGAGCACTTGGGGGTTAGACTTAGGTTTTCTTAAGGGGGGGATAGGGTGGGTTTTAGAGTAGGGGTGTGTGGGTGGTGGGTTGTAATGGGGGGGGGGGTTGTTCTGTTTTGTTTACAGGTAAAAGAGCTGATTACTTTGGGGCAATGCCCCACAAAAGGCCCTTTTAAGGACTGGTAATAGAGCTGATTACTTTTTGTAATTTAGTTTAGGGTAGGGACATTTTTTTATTTTGGGGGGCTTTGTTATTTTATTAGGGGGCTTAGATTAGGTGTAATTATCTTAAAATTCTTGTAATCTTTTTTTTATTTTTTGTAATTTAGTTTAGTGTATTTAATTATATTTTAGTTTAGATAATTGTAGTTTATTTAATTAATTTATTGATAGTGTAGGTGTATTTGTAACTTAGGTTAGGATTTATTTTACAGGTAAATTGGTAATTATTTTAACTAGGTAGCTATTAAATAGTTATTAACTATTTAATAGCTATTTGTACCTAGTTAAAATAAATACCAAGTTACCTGTAAAATAAATATAAACCCTAAAATAGCTACAATGTAATTATTAATTATATTGTAGCTATCTTAAGGTTTATTTTATAGGTAAGTATTTAGTTTTAAATAGGAATATTTTAGTTAATAAGATTAATATTATTTAGATTTATTGCAATAATAATTAAGTTAGGGGTGTTGGGGCTAGATAGGGTTAATATAGTTAATATATATAATATAATAACTATATTAATTATATTAATAATATGTATACTAACTATATTAACTATATTAACCCTAATATAATTAGGGTTAATATATTTAATATAGGTGGCGGCGGTGTAGGGGGATTAGATTAGGGGTTAATATATTTAATATAGGTGGCGGCGGTGTAGGGGGGTCAGATTAGGGGTTAATATATTTAATATAGGTGGCGGCGGTGTAGGGGGATTAGATTACATGTAAAAGAGCTGATTACTTTGGGACAATGCCCCGCAAAAGGCCCTTTTAAGGGGTGGTAATAGAGCTGGTTACTTTGGGGCAATGTACCGCAAAAGGCCCTTTTCAGGGCTATTTGTAATTTAGTTTAGGGTAGGGACATTTTAGTATTTTAGGGGGTAATACATTTATTATAGGTGGCGGCGGTGTAGGGGGGATTAGGGGTTAATCATTTTAATATAGGTGGCGGCAGGGTAGGGGGATTAGATTAGGGGGTAATGTAGTTAAAATAGGTGGCGGCGGTGTAGGGGGATCATATTAGGGGGTAATATAGTTAATGTAGGTGGCGGCGGGGTAGGGGGCTCACATTAGGGGGTAATATATTTAAAATAGGTGGCAGCGGGGTAGGGGACTCACATTAGGGGGTAATAATTTTAATATAGATGGCGGTGGTGTAGGGGGATTACATTGGGGGTTAATAATTTTAATGTAGGTGGCGGCGGTGTAGGGGGATCACATTGGGGGGTTAGACATTTTAATGTAGGTGGCGGCGGGGTCCGGGAGCGGCGGTTTAGGGGTTAAACACTTTATTAGGGATTGCGGCGGGGGATTGCGGTTGACAGGTAGACATTGCGCATGCGTTAGGTGTTAGGTTTTAATTTGCAGGCAGTTTAGGGAGCTACAGGGCTCCAATACTCAGCGTAAAGCTTACTACGCCTGCATTTTGTGGCGAGGTGAAAATGGAGTAAGATTTCTCCATTTTCGCCACATAAGTCCTTGGTTTGGTATACCTGTCTATGGGCCAAAAAACTACGGCTGAAGGCAGAAATATACGAGCGTAACTTCTAGGTTACGCCGTATATGTGATGCCAAACCAGCGCAAAATTTGGCGTCGCCAGATTTTGCGGGCGACACTGCATATCGGATCGGGCCCCTTATTTTGAATGCACACATTCTGAGGCTCCAGTTCCTATTGCGCATGTGCAAGACTTTACAGTATATATGTATATTTTTGATTGGCTGATGCATGTCACATTATACAGGGGGAGGGAGAATTGGATTAACTTTAAAAATTGGCAGAAAAAAATTCTATTGCTCATTTCAAATCCAAAGGGCTATTGCATTGTTTTATGAAAGTGATTTTAAACTTAACGATTGTGCTGCACAGTATATAAAACTATTATTCAAAACATGGGTACTTTAATTCATGACATTTTTAAATGACGCTTCATTTGTCAAATATTTACCATACAGCGATGGCAAACATTGCGCCGTTCCTCTGCCCACATTTTACACTTTATTTAGCTGAGTAATGACAAATCCTCCTTCAGCCAATTGTTGTGTGCACCACAAGCTGGACGTGGGCGTAGGAACGGCGCAATGTTTACCATTACTGTATGGTAAATATTTGACAAATCAAGCGTCATTTAAAAATGTCATGAATTAAAGTTCCCTCGTTTTGAATAATATTTTTATATACTGTGCAGCACAATCGTTAAGCTTACAATCACTTAGAGTAGAATTGAATATTTGACAAATACTTAACCTTTTACCGCCGTTATGCCGTTGTATTCCGTTACAACGGCGCTGGCCTTTAAAGCTGTTATGACGGAATACAACGTCATAGCCAACGGCTGTCCTGAAGCCTACTGCGCTTGCAGGATTTGATTGCTGTCTGGAGGGCGTTCCTAGCGTCATAGGGACGCCCCCCCCAGACCCGATCCCATCATTGATTTAAATTTGTCTACATAGGAACAGTGTTCTGATGTAGACTTTATAACCCAGGCACGAAAGGGTTAATTTAGTGGTTCTTTAATAGTACATATTCTACATGTATACACACACATGCTATGAAACATATCATTTTTATTGTCTGTACAATCTATATAAAGCTGTGCAGTCTATCATTTTATTTCTGTGATTTTTGTAGGTACAAGAAACCAACTGACTTTAAAAGGAAAAAACTACAGTTGCTAACAAAAAAGCCTCTGTACCTTCACCTACACCAAACCTTGCACAAGGACTGACCATTTTTGTGTCTTCCATCTCTGTAAATGGAACTGCTTGGCACAGTTCTCACACAGACTGTCACACATGAAGGTCACACGGTCTGGTCTTGAAGGATTATATACAATATTGTTTAAGTATCATTTGTATACAAGTTATTCTACAAAGCAGCTAGATTTCATTGGAGCAATGTCTCCCCTTTGGTCACATTTCTATAAAACTACAGCAATAATAAGACATTACTATTTAGTTGTATTTGTTATTTGCCCCAGGGTGGTTGTCCTCTTCCATGATCTATAGAGTTGAAGGACATTGGTGACTGGCTCACTTGTGTATATACGTACGTGCCCATCCAGTATAGACATTTTAGGCATGTTTTCCGAAAAATTACATATAGCATTACATTCCTGAAATGTTTATTACAAGTCTCACATAATACTCTGCATAAAATCCCCTGTATCTCTGTATGAGATGTGGTTGGTTCGCCCTCCCACATACACGCACTATTTTTTATCTTTTTTCAAATAACTTTATTAATAAATACATTTTATACCATTATCATTTGCACATCAGAATAGTTTGTAAGGGAATCGTTTTTTTGTGTTTTTTTGTTTTATAATATTTAATCACCTTTCCCTATTTAGATAAATGTGTTCAGTTTACAGGTAAAACTGAATGAAATGATTCCACATTTTATACTAGAGAACATAATGAATAACTGGATCAACTACAGTATCTGATTTGCGTCTGATTTTTTTATTTTATTTTTTTTAGATTTTGTTGATTTTGTGTTTTAATTAAGTATTGGGGGTTAATCAAGTCAGAAGACCTTTCCATGCATGTCCTGTCTCTGAGTGCAGATTCATTATGTGATTGTCTAATTCCTAGCTGCTGGCATATGCAAGATATAATCAGAACTAACAAATGCACAGCTCCATGTAACACTAAAATGAGGACATATGGTCACATTCCTCTATTCCCTTGTATGTAAAACTGTTGATCCCCATCATCAAATGTACACATTTATGGAAGGTCATGTATATTTTTTCTTGTTTCAGTTCTATGTTGTTTAAAAATAATAAAATAGTTTTTTTGTTTTATAATTCAGATTGTCTCTTGTATCATTATTTTAACTTTTGTAGCATAAAGAAAACAAAACCTGCATGTTTTATATCTGTAAACTGTTGTACAACTCTGTTTTTAGTCGTGTTGCTATATTAGATTATTATGCTTAACTGGACCTTAATTTCTCTTTTTTTTTTTACAGTCATTCATGTACAAATAAGTATATAATTCTTGTGTCATCTTGAAGTTGGTAAAGACCTCAAAAATGCCATATTCCAATCCACATTACCTTTTGTTTCTTCTTATCTTGAGTTTCTTAGACTTCTCCAATTTGTATTTTGTGGAGAAGATACCCCACCCTCAAAACATCATGATCCCTACTACAGGGATCTAGCTAGCCACCACTGCCATGGCTACTTTTGGTCGTTGTCTTCACCCTCAAACAGGTTTTGCTATACTTGAGCTTTTTCCTAGATTTGTTCCAAGAAATAAGTACTGTACTGTGGTTAGAAGAGAGGATGAGAGAAGAGTGAATGGGTTAGATAGCAAGTGGAGGAATAGAATTTAACTGTAGAAAGATGAAGAATATGGGAATATAAAATAAGGACATAGTGTCCAATAAAGGAAAAGCTGGAGAGGTTGAGAAAGAAGTTTGGGTTTTGAGAGTGGCACAAACAAAGCATTAGAAACTATTGAGTGATCAGGGTCCACAGCTCTCTGTATTAGTATGTTAAATATTGGTTTGTTTTTACGGTGTATATATCTAAG
>NC_069502.1:1146762438-1146769938 GCF_027579735.1 Bombina bombina | reverse complement strand
CAAGAGATGTCCAGGATCCCTGGGCGCTAGAGATCATATCTCAGGGATACCTTCTAGACTTCAAATTATCTCCCCCACGAGGGAGATTTCATCTGTCAAGGTTGTCAACAAACCAAATAAAGAAAGACGCGTTTCTACGCTGTGTACAAGATCTATTATTAATGGGAGTGATCCATCCGGTTCCGCGGTCGGAACAAGGACAAGGGTTTTACTCAAACCTGTTTGTGGTTCCCAAAAAAGAGGGAACTTTCAGGCCAATCTTGGATTTAAAGATCCTAAACAAATTCCTAAGAGTTCCATCGTTCAAAATGGAAACTATTCGGACAATCTTACCCATGATCCAAAAGGGTCAGTACATGACCACAGTGGATTTAAAGGATGCTTACCTTCACATACCGATTCACAAAGATCATTACCGGTATCTAAGGTTTGCCTTCTTAGACAGGCATTACCAGTTTGTAGCTCTTCCATTCGGATTGGCTACGGCTCCAAGAATCTTCACAAAGGTTCTGGGTGCCCTTCTGGCGGTTCTGAGACCGCGAGGAATTTCGGTAGCTCCGTACCTAGACGACATTCTGATACAAGCTTCAAGCTTTCAAACTGCCAAGTCTCATACAGAGTTAGTTCTGGCATTTCTAAGGTCGCATGGATGGAAAGTGAACGAAAAGAAGAGTTCTCTCTTGCCTCTCACAAGGGTTCCATTTTTGGGGACTCTTATAGATTCCGTAGAAATGAAGATTTATCTGACAGAAGACAGATTAACAAAGCTTCTAAATGCATGCCGTGTCCTTCATTCCATTCAACTCCCGTCAGTAGCTCAATGCATGGAGGTGATCGGCTTAATGGTAGCAGCAATGGACATAGTTCCCTTTGCACGCCTACATCTCAGACCGCTGCAATTGTGCATGCTGAGTCAGTGGAATGGGGATTACTCAGATTTGTCCCCCACTCTGAATCTGGATCAAGAGACCAGAAACTCTCTTCTATGGTGGCTTTCTCGGCCACATCTGTCCAGGGGGATGCCTTTCAGCAGGCCGGACTGGACAATTGTAACAACAGACGCCAGCCTTCTAGGTTGGGGCGCTGTCTGGAATTCTCTGAAGGCTCAGGGACAATGGAGTCAGGAGGAAAGTCTCCTGCCAATAAACATTCTGGAATTGAGAGCAGTTCTCAATGCCCTTCTAGCTTGGCCCCAGTTAAAGACTCGGGGGTTCATCAGGTTTCAGTCGGACAACATCACGACTGTAGCTTACATCAACCATCAGGGAGGGACAAGAAGCTCCCTAGCAATGATAGAAGTATCAAAGATAATTCGCTGGGCAGAGTATCACTCTTGCCACCTGTCAGCAATCCACATCCCGGGAGTGGAGAACTGGGAGGCGGATTTCTTGAGTCGCCAGACTCTTCATCCGGGGGAGTGGGAACTTCATCCGGAGGTCTTTGCCCAAATACTTCGACGTTGGGGCAAACCAGAGATAGATCTCATGGCGTCTCGCCAGAACGCCAAACTTCCTCGCTACGGATCCAGATCCAGGGATCCGGGAGCGGTTCTGATAGATGCTTTGACAGCACCTTGGAACTTCAGGATGGCTTATGTGTTTCCACCCTTCCCGCTGCTTCCTCGATTGATTGCCAAAATCAAACAGGAGAGAGCATCAGTGATTCTAATAGCGCCTGCATGGCCGCGCAGGACTTGGTATGCAGATCTAGTGGACATGTCATCCTGTCCGCCGTGGTCTCTACCTCTAAGACAGGACCTTCTGATTCAGGGTCCATTCAAACATCAAAGTCTAACTTCTCTGAAGCTGACTGCTTGGAAATTGAACGCTTGATTTTATCAAATCGTGGGTTTTCTGAGTCGGTTATTGATACCCTGATACAGGCTAGGAAGCCTGTTACCAGAAAGATTTGCCATAAAATATGGCGTAAATACCTATACTGGTGTGAATCCAAAGATTACTCCTGGAGTAAGGTTAGGATTCCTAGGATATTGTCTTTTCTACAAGAAGGTTTAGAAAAGGGTTTATCGGCTAGCTCATTAAAGGGACAGATCTCAGCTCTGTCCATCTTGTTACACAGGCGTCTGTCAGAAAATTCAGACATCCAGGCCTTTTGTCAGGCTTTAGCTAGGATCAAGCCTGTGTTTAAAACTGTTGCTCCGCCATGGAGTTTAAACTTAGTTCTTAACGTTTTACAGGGTGTTCCGTTTGAACCCCTTCATTCCATTGATATAAGATTGTTATCTTGGAAAGTTCTATTTTTAGTGGCTATTTCCTCGGCTCGAAGAGTCTCTGAGTTATCAGCCCTTCATTGTGATTCTCCTTATCTGATCTTTCACTCAGACAAGGTAGTTCTGCGTACTAAACCTGGGTTCTTACCTAAGGTTGTCTCTAACAGGAATATCAATCAAGAGATTGTTGTTCCCTCCTTGTGTCCAAATCCTTCTTCAAAGAAGGAACGTCTTCTACACAATCTGGATGTAGTTCGTGCCCTCAAGTTCTACTTGCAGGCAACTAAAGATTTTCGCCAAACTTCTTCCCTGTTTGTCGTTTATTCTGGACAGAGGAGAGGTCAAAAAGCTTCTGCTACCTCTCTCTCTTTTTGGCTTCGTAGCATAATACGTTTAGCCTATGAGACTGCTGGACAGCAGCCTCCTGAAAGAATTACAGCTCACTCCACTAGAGCTGTGGCTTCCACTTGGGCCTTTAAGAATGAGGCCTCTGTTGAACAGATTTGCAAGGCTGCAACTTGGTCTTCGCTTCATACTTTTTCCAAATTTTACAAATTTGACACTTTTGCTTCTTCGGAGGCTATTTTTGGGAGAAAGGTTCTTCAGGCAGTGGTTCCTTCTGTATAATGAGCCTGCCTATCCCTCCCGTCATCCGTGTACTTTTGCTTTGGTATTGGTATCCCAGAAGTAATGATGACCCCTGGACTGATCACACATAACAGAAGAAAACATAATTTATGCTTACCTGATAAATTCCTTTCTTCTGTTGTGTGATCAGTCCACGGCCCGCCCTGTTTTTTAAGGCAGGTACATATTTTTTAAATTATAATTCAGTCACCACTACACCCTTGGCTTCTCCTTTCTCGTTGGTCTTTGGTCGAATGACTGGAGGTGACGTAGAGGGGAGGAGCTATATAGCAACTCTGCTGGGTGAATCCTCTTGCACTTCCTGTAGGGGAGCAGATAATATCCCAGAAGTAATGATGACCCGTGGACTGATCACACAACAGAAGAAAGGAATTTATCAGGTAAGCATAAATTATGTTATATATATGTATATATATATGTGTATATATATATATATATATATATATATGTATATATATATATATATATATATGTATATATATATATATGTGTATATATATATATATATATATATATATATATATATATATATATATATGTATGTATATATATGTGTATATATATATATATATATATATATATATATATTTCTCCAACATAGGTGTGTCCGGTCCACGGCGTCATCCTTACTTGTGGGATATTCTCCTCCCCAACAGGAAATGGCAAAGAGCCCAGCAAAGCTGGTCACATGATCCCTCCTAGGCTCCGCCTACCCCAGTCATTCTCTTTGCCGTTGTACAGGCAACATCTCCACGGAGATGGCTTAGAGTTTTTTAGTGTTTAACTGTAGTTTTTTATTATTCAATCAAGAGTTTGTTATTTTGAAATAGTGCTGGTATGTACTATTTACTCAGAAACAGAAAAGAGATGAAGATTTCTGTTTGTATGAGGAAAATGATTTTAGCAACCGTAACTAAAATCCATGGCTGTTCCACACAGGACTGTTGAGAGCTATTAACTTCAGTTGGGGGAACAGTATGCAGTCTCTTGCTGCTTGAGGTATGACACATTCTAACAAGACGATGTAATGCTGGAAGCTGTCATTTTCCCTATGGGATCCGGTAAGCCATGTTTATTACGATCATAAATAAGGGCTTCACAAGGGCTTATTAAGACTGTAGACTTTTCTGGGCTAAATCGATTCATTATTAACACATATTTAGCCTTGAGGAATCATTTTATCTGGGTATTTGATATAAGAATATCGGCAGGCACTGTATTAGACACCTTTTTCCTTAGGGGCTTTCCCAAAGCATAAGCAGAGCCTCATTTTCGCGCCGGTGTGGCGCACTTGTTTTTGAGAAGCATGGCATGCAGTCGCATGTGTGAGGAGCTCTGATACTTAGAAAAGACTTTCTGAAGGCGTCATTTGGTATCGTATTCCCCTTTGGGCTTGGTTGGGTCTCAGCAAAGCAGATACCAGGGACTGTAAAGGGGTTAAAGTTTAAAACGGCTCCGGTTCCGTTATTTTAAGGGTTAAAGCTTCCAAATTTGGTGTGCAATACTTTTAAGGCTTTAAGACACTGTGGTGAAAATTTGGTGAATTTTGCATAATTCCTTCATGTTTTTTCGCAATTGCAGTAATAAAGTGTGTTCAGTTTAAAATTTAAAGTGACAGTAACGGTTTTATTTTAAAACGTTTTTGTACTTTGTTATCAAGTTTATGCCTGTTTAACATGTCTGAACTACCAGATAGACTGTGTTCTGAATGTGGGGAAGCCAGAATTCCTATTCATTTAAATAAATGTGATTTATGTGATAATGACAATGATGCCCAAGATGATTCCTCAAGTGAGGGGAGTAAGCATGGTACTGCATCATTCCCTCCTTCGTCTACACGAGTCTTGCCCACTCAGGAGGCCCCTAGTACATCTAGCGCGCCAATACTCCTTACTATGCAACAATTAACGACTGTAATGGATAATTCTGTCAAAAACATTTTAGCCCAAATGAACATTTGTCAGCGTAAGCGCGGCTGCTCTGTTTTAGATACTGAAGAGCATGGCAACGCTGATACTAATATCTCTGAAGGGCCCCTAACCCAGTCTGATGGGGCCAGGGAGGTTTTGTCTGAGGGAGAAATTACTGATTCAGGGAACATTTCTCAACAGGCTGAACCTGATGTGATTGCATTTAAATTTAAGTTGGAACATCTCCGCATTCTGCTTAAGGAGGTATTATCCACTCTGGATGATTGTGACAAGTTGGTCATCCCAGAGAAACTATGTAAAATGGACAAGTTCCTAGAGGTGCCGGGGCTCCCAGAAGCTTTTCCTATACCCAAGCGGGTGGCGGACATTGTTAATAAAGAATGGGAAAGGCCCGGTATTCCTTTCGTCCCTCCCCCCATATTTAAAAAATTGTTTCCTTTGGTCGACCCCAGAAAGGACTTATGGCAGACAGTCCCCAAGGTCGAGGGAGCGGTTTCCACTTTAAACAAACGCACCACTATACCCATAGAGGATAGTTGTGTTTTCAAAGATCCTATGGATAAAAAATTAGAAGGTTTGCTTAAAAAGATGTTTGTTCAGCAGGGTTACCTTCTACAACCAATTGCATGCATTGTCCCTGTCGCTACAGCCGCATGTTTCTGGTTCGATGAGCTGATAAAGGCGGTCGATAGTGATTCTCCTCCTTATGAGGAGATTATGGACAGAATCAATGCTCTCAAATTGGCTAATTCTTTCACCCTAGACGCCACTTTGCAATTGGCTAGGTTAGCGGCTAAGAATTCTGGGTTTGCTATTGTGGCGCGCAGAGCGCTTTGGTTGAAATCTTGGTCGGCTGATGCGTCTTCCAAGAACAAGCTACTTAACATTCCTTTCAAGGGGAAAACGCTGTTTGGCCCTGACTTGAAAGAGATTATCTCTGATATCACTGGGGGTAAGGGCCACGCCCTTCCTCAGGATCGGCCTTTCAAGGCAAAAAATAAACCTAATTTTCGTCCCTTTCGTAGAAACGGACCAGCCCAAGGTGCTACGTCCTCTAAGCAAGAGGGTAATACTTCTCAAGCCAAGCCAGCTTGGAGACCAATGCAAGGCTGGAACAAGGGAAAGCAGGCCAAGAAACCTGCCACTGCTACCAAGACTGCATGAAATGTTGGCCCCCGATCCGGGACCGGATCTGGTGGGGGGCAGACTCTCTCTCTTCGCTCAGGCTTGGGCAAGAGATGTTCTGGATCCTTGGGCGCTAGAAATAGTCTCCCAAGGTTATCTTCTGGAATTCAAGGGACTTCCCCCAAGGGGGAGGTTCCACAGGTCTCAGTTGTCTTCAGACCACATAAAAAGACAGGCATTCTTACATTGTGTAGAAGACCTGTTAAAAATGGGAGTGATTCATCCTGTTCCATTAAGAGAACAAGGGATGGGGTTCTACTCCAATCTGTTCATAGTTCCCAAAAAAGAGGGAACGTTCAGACCAATCTTAGATCTCAAGATCTTAAACAAGTTTCTCAAGGTTCCATCGTTCAAGATGGAAACCATTCGAACTATTCTTCCTTCCATCCAGGAAGGTCAATTCATGACCACGGTGGATTTAAAGGATGCGTATCTACATATTCCTATCCACAAGGAACATCATCGGTTCCTAAGGTTCGCATTCCTGGACAAGCATTACCAGTTCGTGGCGCTTCCTTTCGGATTAGCCACTGCTCCAAGGATTTTCACAAAGGTTCTAGGGTCCCTTCTAGCTGTGCTAAGACCAAGGGGCATTGCTGTAGTACCTTACTTGGACGACATTCTGATTCAAGCGTCGTCCCTTCCTCAAGCAAAGGCTCACACGGACATCGTCCTGGCCTTTCTCAGATCTCACGGATGGAAAGTGAACGTGGAAAAGAGTTCTCTATCTCCGTCAACAAGGGTTCCCTTCTTGGGAACAATAATAGACTCCTTAGAAATGAGGATATTTCTGACAGAGGCCAGAAAAACAAAGCTTCTAGACTCTTGTCGGATACTTCATTCCGTTCCTCTTCCTTCCATAGCTCAGTGCATGGAAGTGATCGGGTTGATGGTAGCGGCTATGGACATAGTTCCTTTTGCGCGCATTCATCTAAGACCATTACAACTGTGCATGCTCAGTCAGTGGAATGGGGATTATACAGACTTGTCTCCGAAGATACAAGTAAATCAGAGGACCAGAGACTCACTCCGTTGGTGGCTGTCCCTGGACAACCTGTCACAAGGGATGACATTCCGCAGACCAGAGTGGGTCATTGTCACGACCGACGCCAGTCTGATGGGCTGGGGTGCGGTCTGGGGATCCCTGAAAGCTCAGGGTCTTTGGTCTCGGGAAGAATCTCTTCTACCGATAAATATTCTGGAACTGAGAGCGATATTCAATGCTCTCAAGGCTTGGCCTCAGCTAGCGAGGGCCAAGTTCATACGGTTTCAATCAGACAACATGACAACTGTTGCGTACATCAACCATCAGGGGGGAACAAGGAGTTCCCTAGCGATGGAAGAAGTGACCAAAATCAGTCTATGGGCGGAGTCTCACTCCTGCCACCTGTCCGCTATCCACATCCCAGGAGTGGAAAATTGGGAAGCGGATTTTCTGAGTCGTCAGACATTGCATCCGGGGGAGTGGGAACTCCATCCGGAAATCTTTGCCCAAGTCACTCAGCT
>NC_069502.1:1146734938-1146757438 GCF_027579735.1 Bombina bombina | reverse complement strand
TTGTTTCAGAGATTGGTATTTTTATATGCAGTGTTACAATTACCTGTCAGGACATCCGCATAAAAGGAATATGTTGAGGCCACTAACGACATTCGAGTCCCTATGCCATAAAGAATCTCCTACAAAACACACCTTATCAATGATTTATGCACTACTGAAACAAAATTCACCAGGTCACACCCCTCACTTCATCAACAGATGGGGGGAGGAATTGGGAATTCAGATATCACACATTGACGCCTCTAAGATATTTATAGCCATTAAGAGATCTGCCACATCTAGTAATCTCATTGAGTTAAACCTGAAAATTCTCCATAGATGGTATCTTACTCCATCAAGATGCCAGAAAATATTCAGAGAAGCCTCCAACCTCTGCTGGAGGTGCCATGATCAAATCGGCCATATGGCACATATCTGGTGGCTTTGCCCTAAAATAACCCCAATATGGGATGAAATCTCAAAGGAAACATCAAAGTTACTAGATAAAGCCTTACCAGTAGACCCACTCTTGTGGCTGTTTCATATAGTCCCCAAAAAATTCACTTCAGAACAAACTAAATTATTTAACATAGCAAGTAACAGCATCAAGAAACTAATAGCCAAGAACTGGAAAAGTTCTATAATCCCGACCACTGCGCTTTGGGTTCAGGAGTGCAATCGCACTATACAGCTAGAGGAATACCACTACCTTAAACAACGAAGGTTAGACAAGTACATACAGATTAAGATTTTATGGGAAGAATACTTGAGGAATAAGTTTGATACCAATAAGATATAAAACACCAAAACATACGACACTAGATACTGACAGAGGAGGTAGAACTCGACCCTGAGATACTGGAGGGAGAAAACATGAGGGGCAACAAGAAGCACAATGTGTTGTTTTTTGTTATGTTTGTTGTTTATTCGTTTAATTTGTTACTATATGATTTATTGCTCATTACCTTTATCACTACATGCATATTTGTATACAGCATTGTACATGTACAACTCACACAGCTGTAAAGCCATATTGATTTGTAATCCTAACAAAGTGCATTTACGATGTATAACTTTCTTATCTGTAAAATAAAACTATTTTTGAAAAAAAAAAAAAAAAAAATTTATCGTTCACACAGGTTTGATATTTTATATAATTTCCCAGAGTTAACTTTATAGGTGTTTGAGTATAACCCTTCCACACAATAGTTCCATAACTGGATAAGACTGAGAGGCTGAGGTAGGGTAGTAGTGGTAGACCAAGCTATGGCTCTTGATGAACTCTTACAGATGACTTAAACATCAGTAAATATGAAGGAAGAACAAAAATAAGTGAGTGCTAAGGAAAGCAGGAACACAGTCTGATGGTCTAAAGCTTTCCAATCTGGCAAAATTATCTAATAAATTTCATCAGTATAATAAGGTCACCCAAATAATTTTAAATTTGAAAGCGTTTTTTCTTGGTATGCAGTGTTCTGGACATGTATGAGAGACACATGCATTGCAATATAAAGCTCAAAAAAAGCTAGAAAAAATTCTCTCCTTACCTGCAAGTTTTTGATCATCAAGCCCTAAGGCTGAGCAGCGGGACAGTTACAAGGTCAAATGAAGGGTGGATAGGAACAATCCTCCATATGAGCCAGTGCCAAGGTACCACTGGTGAAGCAAGGCAAAGATCAAGAGACAGTCCCATGTCAGCAATGTTAAACCAGACTTGGTACAAGGGAACAAACAAGTTCAGAATCAAAAAACACAGTCCAGGCCAGCAATGTGAAGATAAAACAGCCAGGCATAGGATTCAAGGAGTTAGCAAAAGCAAAATCAAGCCCAAATACAGTTCAGGCAACAAGAGTAAAATCAAGGAAGCAAACCTATTGAGAGCCAAAGATATACACAATACACAGACACAGAAGAGAGCTTCAGGTTAAAATTTAAAGGTAGAAGTGTGCTTAAGTCTCTCCAATAATATAGCAAACACTGATGAATCATGAAGCCCATGACACCGCACCAATGTAACTAGACTGTGACCCTGCAAAAATATAGCTAAGCCATAACAGAAAAATTGTCAAAAGTATACCACACTTGCTACGTGACACTTGCAGTTATTCACAGCCTTTCACAGTACATTGATAATCATATGAAACGTCTTTTTCTTTAAAGGACCTTATAGATAAATCTGATTGTCCTGTATATAACAGCAGGATCTGCACTGCTCATAATAATATTTGCCTTTTTTTTATTTTGTCTATTCCAAATTAGCATTTATTTTTTTTGCTTCGAAGACCAAGGCATTTCCAATTTAGGGTTGTTGTTAAGACCTGAACAATGAATAATGGCACTAAGCATATCCTAATGGGCACACCAAATGAAAAGTGTTAATTTTGCTTAAAAAAAGACTGAGATGGTAGCAGTTTTACCCATACATATACAGTATATACTTGACTTCCTGTTTGAAGTTCTGTAGGCTAAGCTAGCGTTCTGCTCCAGTAGAAGATGAAGAAATGAGATTTGATCCCACCCACTAAAGCATGCTCATTAATTAAGGGATCCATCCACACCCTAACCAATCAAGTAGTTCTAATATAAAGGAACACCTGTACACTTGGAAAGATTTTAGCCTGTGCTTGCCTTTTACCCATACAGTATGCTCATTTATGAATAAACAGGATAGAGTTGGGGGCTTGTGTGGTTATCTTTGCTAAGTTTACCACCACCACCTAAACAAACTGTTACTGACGCATAATCAGTACATTGCACTGTGAAATGCCGAGCCAAATTCTAAATATTTTGGATAAAGTTTGTAACCTGCTTGCTGATAAATGGAACATAAGTTCCTACATGAATATATAAGTACATTGGAATAATGCACATAATATTTGTACCAGAAAATAAATATCCATCATATGGTCCCAGGAGTGCATAAACACTTGCATGATAGCTAAAGGAGCTGGGTGGGGGGAAATTCAGTTTGCATAACGGAGCATAGAGAGCTATGGGCAACTGTCCATTGTGTCTAAAAGAAAAGGGGAAAAAAAACCTAAGGTGGGGTTTCATTTTCTGCCCATTTGCCTAAAAGTAGTAGAAACCTTTACGTGGTGGGTACTACTAAGATAAGTCTAAATAGATTATTTAAGTCCATACTGAAGCCCTCGTTTCAACTATTTATGAAACTTAGGACCTCAGAACATTAACATTGATGTCTTTCTGAGAGCTACTTTGATATCATTCTCAATTTTTTTTATGGTTTAGACCATGAATATGATGGAAACAGACATTCACTAATGTTGTATGCTACCCACTAATTCTAGTCACCAAAGAAATGGATCCACCATTAACAAAATTGACTGAATTTACTTTTACCAGTCCACCATCATTCCTTGGAAGGCAAGCATTACCATGTTTAAAGGGACAGTCAAGTCCAAAAAAAACTGTTATGTTTCAAATAGGGCATGTAATTTTCAACAACTTTCATCACCAATATTGCTTTGTTCTCTTGGTATTCTTAGTTGAAAGCTAAACCTAGGAGGTTCATATGCTAATTTCTTAGACCTTGAAGGCTGCCTTTAATCTAAATGCATTTTGACAGTTTCTCTTGTAAGATGTATCGAGTCCACGGATTCATCCTTACTTATGGGATATTCTCCTTCCCTACAGGAAGTTGCAGAGAGAGCACCCACAGCAGAGCTGTCTATATAGCTCCTCCCTTAGCTCCACCCCCTGTCATTCTCTCTGCCTGCTTAACTGCTAGGAAGGGCAAAGAGCTATGTGGTGACAAATGTTAGTTTTTTTTATTTCTCAAGCAAAAGTTTATTATTTTAAATGGTACCGGTGTGTACTATTTACTCTCTGGCAGAAAAGGGATGAAGATTTCTCTTGTTAAGTGTATCCAGTCCACGGATCATCCATTACTTATGGGATATATTCTCCTTCCCAACAGGAAGTTGCAAGAGTCCACCCAAAGCAAAGCTGCTATATAGCTCCTCCCCTAACTGCCATTACCAGTCATTCTCTTGCAAGTCTCAACATAGATAGGAGGTCGTGAGAGTCTGTGGTTTTTTATACTTCGTTTATTTCTTCAATCAAAAGTTTGTTATTTTTAAATGGCACCGGAGTGTGCTGTTTATCTCAGGCAGTATTTGGAAGAAGAATCTGCCTGCGTTTTTTCTATGATCTTAGCAGACGTAACTAAGATCCAGTTGCTGTTCTCACACATTCTGAGGAGTAAGGTACTTCAGAGGGGGAATGGCGTGCAGGTTTTCCTGCAAATAAGGTATGTGCAGTAAATTTTTTTTCTAAGGAATGGAATTGACTAAGAAAATACTGCTGATACCGAAGTAATGTAAGTACAGCCTTTAAATGCAGTGAAAGCGACTGGTACCAGGCTGATTGATAGAGATATATGCTAAGGTATGTGCAGTAATATATTTTTCTAAGGAATGGAATTGACTAAGAAAATACTACTAATACCGAAGTAATGTAAGTAAAGCCTTAAATGCAGTGATAGCGACTGGATCAGGCTTATTAATAGACATACATACTCTTATAAGAATGTGTTTTAAAACGTTTGCTGGCATGTTTAATCGTTTTTTAACATATGTTTGGTGATAAAACTTATTGGGGCCTAATTTTTCCACATGGCTGGCTTAAATTTTGCATAGAAATAGTTATAGGGAAGGTAATCCACAGCTCAGCTGTGGCAGTTTTGTTGTGTCTGTTTAAAAAAATGTCGTTTTTTTTTTTTTTTTTTATCTGTTTTTTGCATTAAGGGGTTAATCATCCATTTGCAAGTGGGTGCAATGCTCTGTTAACTTATTACATGTACTGTAAAAATTTCGTTTGATTTACTGCCTTTTTTCACTGTTTTTCAAATTTTGACAAAATTTGTTTCTCTTAAAGGCACAGTAACGTTTGTTATATTTGCTTGTTAACTTGATTTAAAGTGTTTTCCAAGCTTACTAGTCTCTTTATTAGTTCTAACATGTCTAACATAGAGGAGGCTCTGTGTTTATTATGTTTAAAGCCATGGTGAAACCCCATTTTAGAATGTGTACCAGATGTACTGATTTCATGTTAAACAATAAAGATCATTTTTTGTATTTAAAAACATTATCACCAGAGGATTCTGTCGAGGGGGAAGTTATGCCGACTAACTCTCCCCACGTGTCAGACCCTTTGACTCCCGCTTTAGGGACTCACGCTCAAATGGCGCCAAGTACATCAAGGGCACCCATAGCGTTTATTTTACCAGAGGATTCTGTCGAGGGGGAAGTTATGCCGACTAACTCTCCCCACGTGTCAGACCCTTTGACTCCCGCTCCAGGGACTCACGCTCAAATGGCGCCAAGTATATCAATGGCGCCCATAGCGTTTATTTTACAAGACATGGCAAAGGTTGTGTATAATACACTGGCAGCAGTATTAGTCAGACTACCTGAAATTAAAGGAAAGCAAAACAGCTCTGGGGGTAGATACAGAGCATACAGACGCTTTAAGAACCATGTCTGATACTACCTCACAATATGCTTAGTCTGTGGGTGATATTTGTGACTCAGGGAAGATGATTTAACCTGATTCTGATATTTCTACATTTAAAATTTATGCTTGAGAACCTCCACTTGTTGCTCAGGGAGGCTTTAGCTGCTCTGAATGAATGTGTACAATCGCAGTGCCAGAGAAATTGTGTAGACTGGATAAATAATATGCAGTGCCGGTGTGTACTTATGTTTTTCCAATACCTAAAGAGGTTTACTAAAATTTTTCATAAGGAATGGGATAGACCAGGTGTGCCGTTCTCTTCCCCTCCTATTTTTTAGAAGAATGTTTTCTAATAGTTGCCACCACACGGGACTTATGGCAGACAGTTCCTAAGGTGGAGAGAAGAGTTTCTACTCTAGCTAAGCGTACCACTACCTCTGGCGAGGACTGTTGTGCTTTTTTAGATCCAATGGATAAAAAATGTTTATTCAACAAGGTTTTATCCTGCAGCCCCTTGCACGCATTGCTCCTGTCACTGCTGCTGCGGCGTTCTGGTTTGAGTCTCTTGATGAGGCTTTACAGGCTCCATTGGATGAATATATTTGACAAGCTTAGAGCACTTAAGCTAGCCAATTCCTTTGTTTTCTGATGCCTTTGTTCCTTTGACTAGACTAACGGCTAAGAATTCTGTTTTTTACTATACTGGCGCGCAGAGCGCTATGGCTTATATCATGGTCAGCTGTCGTGACTTTAATAAATAAGCTACTTAACTTCCCTTCAAGGGGCAGACCCTATTCAGGCCTAGTTTGAAGGAGATTATTACTTATATCACTGGAGGAAAAGATCATGCCCTTCCTCAGGACAGGTCCAAATCAAGGGACAAAAAAGGCCTAATTTTCGTGCCTTTCGAAAATTCAAGGCAGGTGTGGCATCAACTTCCTCTAAGGCAAAATAAAAGGGAACTTTTGCTCAGTCCAAGGCGGTCTGGAGACAACCGGACCTGGAACAAAGATAAGCAGGTCAAGGAGCCTGCTGCTGCCTCTAAAACAGCATGAGGAACGGACCCCTATCTGGTAACGGATCCTATAGGGGGCAGACTTCATTCTTCGCCCAGGCGTGGGCAAGAGATGCCCAGGATCCCTGGGCATTGGAAATTATACCCCAGAGATATCTTCTGGATTTCAAAGCTTTCCCCCCCAAAAAAGGGGAGTTTTTGCCTTTCACATTTCTCTGCAAACCAGATAAAGAAAGAGACATTCTTGCATTGTGTACGTGACCCATTCAGTTCCAATAGAGGAACAGGGACACAGTTTTCCTCAAATCGGTTTGTGGTTCCCAAGGAAAGGAAACCTTCAGACCTATTTTGGATCTAAAAGATCTTAAACAAATTCTTTAGAATTCTATCATTTAAGATGGAAACTATTCGTACCATCTTAACTATGATCCAGGAGAGTCAATAGAGGACTACAATGGATTTGAAGGATGCTTATCCTCACATTACGATGCATAAAGATCACCATCGGTTTTTCAGGTTTGCCTTTCTAGACAGGCATTACCAGTTTGTAGCTCTTTCCTTTGGGTTAACTACAGCCCCTAGAATCTTTATGGAGGTTCTGGGGTCACTTTGGCGGTCCTTAGGCCGCGGGGCATAGAAGTGGCCCCTTATTTAGACGACATCCTGATACAGGCGTCAAACATCCAAGTTGCCAAGTCTCATACGGACGTAGTACTGGCATTTCTGAGATCGCATGGGTGGAAAGTGAACAAGGAAAGAGTTCTCTATCCCCAATATCAAGGGTTTCCCTCCTAGGGATTCTGATAGATTTTGTAGAAATTAAAATTTACCTGACGGAGTCCAGGTTGTCAAAGTTTCTAAATTTCTGCCGTGTTCTTCATTCCATCCGCGCCCTTTGGTGGCTCAGTACATGAATGTAATCAGCTTAATGGTAGCGGCAAGGGACATAGTACCGTTTGCACGCCTACATTTCAGACCACTGCAACTATGCATGCTCAGCCAGAGGAACGGGGATTACACAGATTTGTTCTCCTGTTAAATCCGGACCAAGAAACCAGAGATTCTCTTCTCTGGTGACTATCTCGGGTCCATCTGTCCAAGGGTATGACCTTCCGCAGGTCAGATGGGACAATTGTTACAACAGATGCCAGCCTTTTAGGTTGGGATACAGTCTGGAACTCCCTGAAGGCTCAGGGATAGTGGACTCAGGAGGAGACCCTCCTTCTAATGAATATTCTGGAACTGGGAGCGATATTCCATGCTCTTCAGACTTGGCCTCAGTTAGCAACTCTGAGGTACATCATATTTCAGTCGGACAATATCACGACTGTGGCTTACATCAACCATCAAGGGGGAACAGAAGTTCCCTAGCATTGTTAGAAGTCTTAAAATAATTCACTGGACAGAGACTCACTCTTGTCTAAAAGCTATCGCTATCCCAGGTGTTGAGAACTGGGAGGCAGATTTTCTAAGTCGTCAGACTTTTCATCCGGGGGAGTGGGAATTCCCTCCGGAGGGGTTTGCACAAGATCAAGCAGGAGAGTGCTTTGGTGCTTTTGACAGCGCCTGCGTGGCCACGCAGGACCTGGTATGCAGATCTGGTGGACATGTCATCCTTTCCACCACGGTCTCTGCTTCTGAGACAGGACCCTCTACCTCAGGGTCTTTTCAACCATCTAAATATAACTAATCTGAGATGGACTGCCTGGAGACAGAACGCTTGATGTTATCAAAGCATGGCTTCTCCGAGTCAGTAATTGATACCTTAATACAGGCATAAAAGCCTGTCTCTAGGAAAATTTAACATAAGATATGGTGTAAATATCTTATTGTTATGAATCCAAGGGTTACTCATGGAGTAAAGTCTGGATTCCCAGGATATTATCTTTTCTCCAAGATGATTTTGAGAAAAGGGTTGTCAGCTAGTTCTTTAAAAGGACAGATTTCTACTCTGTCTATTCTTTTGCACAAGCGTCTGGCAGGTATTCTAGACGTTCAGGCATTTGGTCAGGCTTTGGTTAGAACCAAGCCTGTAGTTAAAAATGTTGCTCCGCCATGGAGCTTAAAGCTGGTTCTTAAGGTTCTTCAAGGAGTTCCATTTGAACCTTTTCATTCCATAGATATCAAACTTCTATCTTGGAAAGTTCCTTTTTGGTAGCTATTTCCTCGGCTCATAGAGTCTCCGAGTTATCTGCGTTGCAATGTGATTCTCCTTATCTGGTTCTCCGTACGGATAAGGTAGTCCTGTGTACCAACCTGGGTTTTTACCTAAGGTGGTATCTAACAAGAATATCACTCAAGAGATTGTTGTTCCATTCTTGTATCCTAATCCTTCTTCAAAGAAGGAACGTCTATTACACAATTTGGACGTGGTTCGTGTTTTAAAGTTTTACTTACAAGCTACTACAGATTTTCATCAAACATTCACCTTGTTTGTTGTCTATTCTGGACAGAGGAGAGGTCAAAGGACTTCAGCAACCTCTCTGTCTTTTTGGTTAAAAAGCATAATTCATTTAGCTTATGAGACTGCTGGACAGCAGCCTCCTGAAGGGATTACAGCTCATTCTACTAGAGCTGTGGTTTTCACTTGGGCCTTTTTTAAATGTGGCTTCTGTTGAACAGATTACAAGACGGAGTCTTGGTCTGCATTTCATACTTTTTCAAATTTAACAAATTTGATACCTTGCTTCTTCGGAGGCTATTTTTGGGAGAAAGGGTTTTTTACAGGCAGTGGTAACTTCCGTTTAAGTACCTGCCTTGTCCCTCCCATCATCCGTGTACTTTAGCTTTGGTATTGGTATCCCATAAGTAATGGATGATCCGTGGACTGGATACACTTAACAAGAGAAAACAATTTATGCTTACCTGATAAATTTATTTCTCTTGTAGTGTATCCAGTCCACGGCCCGCCCTGTCACTTTAAGGCAGGTAATTTTTCCATTAAACTACAGTCACCACTGCACCCTATGGTTTTCCTTTCTCTGCATGTTTTCGGTCGAATGACTGGTAATGGCAGTTAGGGGAGGAGCTATATAGCAGCTTTGCTGTGGGAGGACTCTTGCAACTTCCTGTTGGGAAGGAGAATATATCCCATAAGTAATGGATGATCCGTGGACTGGATACACTACAAGAGAAATAAATTTATCAGGTAAGCATAAATTATGTTTTCTGCAAGGAGGATGATGATCTTAGCACTTTGTAACTAAGATCCACTGCTGTTCTCACAAGGACTGAAGAGTACTGGATAACTTCAGTTGGGAGAACGGTTTGCAGGCTAAGCTGCATATGAGGTATGTTCAGTCTATATTTTTCTAGACAGACTGTGTTAATTCTAGAAAAGGCTGGCAATATCCCCATGAGGGAAGGGTAAGCTGTATTCAGACATTTTAATAGGAATTTCAGCTTGCTTGAAGGGCTCATTAGTTACTGGTGACACTGTTAGGAAAAAACGGTTTGTTTATTGAGGACAATTATAACGTTTTTTGAAGGGACTAAAGGGGTCATTGTGGCTTGGTTTTGAGTTTTGTAACTCACATGGTTAATTAAGAGACACTGGTGTTTCTCTGATAGGCCTCAAAACATCGAGTGAGGTGGGAGGGGCCTATTTTCGCGCCTCAGTTACGCAGTTTCCTTTCCTCTGAGACATCCAACGGCTTCTCCTGAGGTTCCTGCTGTGTTTGAGGGCTGTAAAATAATTTTTTTCCCCACAAATCGTTCTGGAGGGCAGGTAGGAGCCACAGCAGAGCTGTGGCAAGGTGCTGAAAGTCTTAACGTTTTTGACGTTTTTTCAATCCGTTTTTGCTATTAAGGGGTTAATTGTTTATTTGCATAGCTGTGCAAAGTTACTAAGTCTTTATGGTGCTACTGTAAAAATTTCGTTAAGTTTACTGCTTTTTTACACTGTTTTGCAGAATTGGTGCAGCTTTTTTTCTCTTAAAGGCACAGTACCGTTTTATTTCTAAGTGTTTTTTACTTTGATTACAGTGTTTTCCAAGCTTGCTTGTTACATTACTAGCCTGTTTAACATGTCTGACACCAAGGAAAATCCTTGTTTAATATGTTTGGAAGCCATTGTGGAACCCCCTCTTAGAATGTGTCCAAATTGTACTGATATGTCTATAAACTATAAAGAACATATATTAGCAATTAAAAATAGAGCAATAGATGATTCTCAATCAGAGGTAAATGAGCGTTCGCCATCTAGCTCTCCCCAAGTGTCACAACCAGTAACGCCCGCACAAGTGACGCCAAGTACCTATAGTGCGTCAAATTCTTTTACTTTACAAGACATGGCCACAGTTATGAATACAACCCTCACAGAGGTTTTATCTAAACTGCCTGGTTTACAAGGAAAGCGGGACAGCTCTGGGTTTAGGAAAAATGCTGAGCCGTCTGATGCTTTAGTAGCCGTATCTGATATGCCCTCACAGTGCTCTGAAGTAGAGGTGAGGGATTTGTTATCTGAGGGAGAAATTTCTGATTCAGGAAAGACGCTGCCTCAGACAGATTCTGATATGACGGCCTTTAAATTTAAGCTTGAACACCTCCGCTTATTGCTCAGGGAGGTATTAGCGACTCTAGATGATTGTGACCCTATTGTGGTTCCAGAGAAATTGTGTAAAATGGATAAATACTTAGAGGTTCCTGTTTACACTGATGTTTTTCCAGTCCCTAAGAGGATTGTGAATATTATTACTAAGGAGTGGGATAGACCAGGTATTCCGTTCTCTCCCCCTCCTGTTTTAAAGAAAATGTTTCCCATATCTGACACCATGCGGGACTCGTGGCAGACAGTTCCTAAGGTGGAGGGAGCTATTTCTACTCTGTCTAAGCGTACAACTATACCTATCGAAGACAGTTGTGCTTTCAAAGATCCTATGGATAAAAAATTAGAGGGTCTCCTGAAGAAAATTTTTGTTCATCAGGGTTTTTCTCTCCAACCTATTGCGTGCATTGTCCCTGTAACTACTGCAGCTGCTTTCTGGTTTGATGCTCTAGAAGAGGCTCTTTAGATGGAGACTCCATTAGAGGAGATTATGGATAGAATCAAGGCCCTTAAGTTGGCTAATTCTTTTATTACAGATGCCGTATTTCAACTGGCTAAGTTAACAGCAAAGAATTCAGTTTTTGACATTTTAGAACGCAGGGCGTTATGGCTTAAGTCCTGGTCTGCTGATGTGTCATCTAAATCTAAACTTTTGAACATCCCTTTCAAAGGAAAGACCCTATTCGGGCCTGAACTGAAAGAGATTATTTCAGATATCACTGGAGGGAAAGGTCATGCCCTTCCTCAGGATAGATCAAATAAGATGAAGACCAAACAAAATAATTTTCGTTCCTTTCGGAACTTCAAGAGTGGTTCTGTTTCAGCTTCCTCTGCTGCAAAGCAAGAGGGGAATTTTGAACAATCCAAGTCAGTCTGGAGACCTAACCAGGCTTGGAACAAGGGTAAACAGACCAAGAAGCCTGCAGCTGCCTCTAAGACAGCATGAAGGGGTAGCCCCCGATCCGGGACCGGATCTAGTAGGGGGCAGACTCTCTCTCTCTTCGCTCAGGCTTGGGCAAGAGATGTTCACGATCCCTGGGCTTTAGAAATTGTGTCCCAGGGATATCTTCTGGAATTCAAAGTTTTCATATTTCTCGATTGTCTGTAAACCAGACAAAGAGAGAGGCGTTCTTACGCTGTGTAGAAGATCTTCTTACCATAGGGGTGATCTGCCCAGTCCCAAAAGAGGAACAGGGGCTATGGTTCTACTCAAACCTGTTTGTGGTTCCCAAAAAAGAGGGAACTTTCAGACCAATCTTGGATCTCAAAGTTCCATCATTCAAGATGGAGACCATTCGGACTATTCTGCCTCTGATTCAGGAGGGTCAATATATGACTACCGTGGACTTAAAGGATGCGTATCTACACATCCCTATTCACAGAGATCATCATCAATTTCTCAGATTTGCCTTTCTAAACAGGCATTACCAGTTTGTGGCTCTTCCCTTCAGGTTGGCCACGGCTCCAAGAATTTTCACAAAGGTGCTTGGGTCCCTTCTGGCGGTTCTACGACCTCGGGGCATAGCAGTGGCGCCTTATCTAGACGACATCTTAATTCAGGCGTCGACTTTTCAGCTAGCCAAGTCTCACACGGACATTATGTTGGCTTTTCTGAGATCTCACGGGTGGAAGGTGAACATAAAAAAGAGTTCTCTCTTCCCTCTTACAAGAGTTTCCTTTCTAGGGACTCTGATAGATTCGGTAGAAATTAAAATATTTCTGACGGAGGTCAGAAAATCAAAACTTTTACCCACTTGCCGAACTCTTCATTCCATTCCTCGGCCATCAGTGGCTCATTGTATGGAGGTAATCGGACTCATGGTAGCGGCAATGGACATAGTTCCTTTTGCCGCCTACACCTCAGACCACTGCAACTATGCATGCTCAAACAGTGGAATGGGGATTATGCAGATTTATCTCCTCAACTGCATCTGGACCAGGAGACCAGAGATTCTCTTCTCTGGTGGTTGTCTCAGGACCACCTGTCTCAGGGAATGTGTTTCCGCAGGCCAGAGTGGCTCATAGTAACGACAGATGCCAGCCTGCTAGGCTGGGGTGCAGTCTGGAACTCCCTGAAAGCACAGGGCTTATGGTCTCGGGAGGAATCTCTTCTTCCGATAAACATTCTAGAACTGAGAGCAATATTCAAGGCGCTTCAGGCGTGGCTATAAAAAGAGAGAGAGATGCACTCAGCTGAGACAGAACAAAAGCTAGAAAAACTTCCGTGCCTGTTCATTTTTGGGTGCCACTCAGGGTGCATACTCTTTTAGCACACTATGCCCCTTCACAGAGAAAAAATATCCTGTAGCATATCAGTCTGACCCTGCCCAATGACAGTCCAGCGCCGAAATACCAGGCAATTCTTCTCTGAACAAGAGAAAACAACAACCCCAGACGATCGTTTCGGCCTTTTGTGGGCCTCGTCAGTGAGGTGCAGTCGCATCCCTCTAAGGGCATGTGTGCAAGGAGTCCACGTCTGGTTTCCCCTTTTACTCTTAGGGAGACCCAAGAGCAATTTGCATAAATATAAAAAGAGAGAGAGATGCACTCAGCTGAGACAGAACAAAAGCTAGAAAAACTTCCGTGCCTGTTCATTTTTGGGTGCCACTCAGGGTGCATACTCTTTTAGCACACTATGCCCCTTCACAGAGAAAAAATATCCTGTAGCATATCAGTCTGACCCTGCCCAATGACAGTCCAGCGCCGAAATACCAGGCAATTCTTCTCTGAACAAGAGAAAACAACAACCCCAGACGATCGTTTCGGCCTTTTGTGGGCCTCGTCAGTGAGGTGCAGTCGCATCCCTCTAAGGGCATGTGTGCAAGGAGTCCACGTCTGGTTTCCCCTTTTACTCTTAGGGAGACCCAAGAGCAATTTGCATAAATATAAAAAGAGAGAGAGATGCACTCAGCTGAGACAGAACAAAAGCTAGAAAAACTTCCGTGCCTGTTCATTTTTGGGTGCCACTCAGGGTGCATACTCTTTTAGCACACTATGCCCCTTCACAGAGAAAAAATATCCTGTAGCATATCAGTCTGACCCTGCCCAATGACAGTCCAGCGCCGAAATACCAGGCAATTCTTCTCTGAACAAGAGAAAACAACAACCCCAGACGATCGTTTCGGCCTTTTGTGGGCCTCGTCAGTGAGGTGCAGTCGCATCCCTCTAAGGGCATGTGTGCAAGGAGTCCACGTCTGGTTTCCCCTTTTACTCTTAGGGAGACCCAAGAGCAATTTGCATAAATATAAAAAGAGAGAGAGATGCACTCAGCTGAGACAGAACAAAAGCTAGAAAAACTTCCGTGCCTGTTCATTTTTGGGTGCCACTCAGGGTGCATACTCTTTTAGCACACTATGCCCCTTCACAGAGAAAAAATATCCTGTAGCATATCAGTCTGACCCTGCCCAATGACAGTCCAGCGCCGAAATACCAGGCAATTCTTCTCTGAACAAGAGAAAACAACAACCCCAGACGATCGTTTCGGCCTTTTGTGGGCCTCGTCAGTGAGGTGCAGTCGCATCCCTCTAAGGGCATGTGTGCAAGGAGTCCACGTCTGGTTTCCCCTTTTACTCTTAGGGAGACCCAAGAGCAATTTGCATAAATATAAAAAGAGAGAGAGATGCACTCAGCTGAGACAGAACAAAAGCTAGAAAAACTTCCGTGCCTGTTCATTTTTGGGTGCCACTCAGGGTGCATACTCTTTTAGCACACTATGCCCCTTCACAGAGAAAAAATATCCTGTAGCATATCAGTCTGACCCTGCCCAATGACAGTCCAGCGCCGAAATACCAGGCAATTCTTCTCTGAACAAGAGAAAACAACAACCCCAGACGATCGTTTCGGCCTTTTGTGGGCCTCGTCAGTGAGGTGCAGTCGCATCCCTCTAAGGGCATGTGTGCAAGGAGTCCACGTCTGGTTTCCCCTTTTACTCTTAGGGAGACCCAAGAGCAATTTGCATAAATATAAAAAGAGAGAGAGATGCACTCAGCTGAGACAGAACAAAAGCTAGAAAAACTTCCGTGCCTGTTCATTTTTGGGTGCCACTCAGGGTGCATACTCTTTTAGCACACTATGCCCCTTCACAGAGAAAAAATATCCTGTAGCATATCAGTCTGACCCTGCCCAATGACAGTCCAGCGCCGAAATACCAGGCAATTCTTCTCTGAACAAGAGAAAACAACAACCCCAGACGATCGTTTCGGCCTTTTGTGGGCCTCGTCAGTGAGGTGCAGTCGCATCCCTCTAAGGGCATGTGTGCAAGGAGTCCACGTCTGGTTTCCCCTTTTACTCTTAGGGAGACCCAAGAGCAATTTGCATAAATATAAAAAGAGAGAGAGATGCACTCAGCTGAGACAGAACAAAAGCTAGAAAAACTTCCGTGCCTGTTCATTTTTGGGTGCCACTCAGGGTGCATACTCTTTTAGCACACTATGCCCCTTCACAGAGAAAAAATATCCTGTAGCATATCAGTCTGACCCTGCCCAATGACAGTCCAGCGCCGAAATACCAGGCAATTCTTCTCTGAACAAGAGAAAACAACAACCCCAGACGATCGTTTCGGCCTTTTGTGGGCCTCGTCAGTGAGGTGCAGTCGCATCCCTCTAAGGGCATGTGTGCAAGGAGTCCACGTCTGGTTTCCCCTTTTACTCTTAGGGAGACCCAAGAGCAATTTGCATAAATATAAAAAGAGAGAGAGATGCACTCAGCTGAGACAGAACAAAAGCTAGAAAAACTTCCGTGCCTGTTCATTTTTGGGTGCCACTCAGGGTGCATACTCTTTTAGCACACCATGCCCCTTCACAGAGACAAAATATCCTGTAGCATATCAGTCTGACCCTGCCCAATGACAGTCCAGCGCCGAAATACCAGGCAATTCTTCTCTGAACAAGAGAAAACAACAACCCCAGACGATCGTTTCGGCCTTTTGTGGGCCTCGTCAGTGAGGTGCAGTCGCATCCCTCTAAGGGCATGTGTGCAAGGAGTCCACGTCTGGTTTCCCCTTTTACTCTTAGGGAGACCCAAGAGCAAGCCTCAGCTTGCTGCAGCCAAATTCATCAGGTTTCAGTCGGACAACATCACGACTGTAGCTTATATCAATCATCAAGGAGTTCTCTAGCAATGATGGAGGTAACCAAAATAATCCGATGGGCAGAGGATCACTCTTGCCATCTCTCAGCAATCCACATCCCAGGAGTAGAGAACTGGGAGGCGGATTTTCTAAGTCGTCAGACTTTTCATCCGGGAGAGTGGGAACTCCATCCGGAAGTATTTGCTCAGCTGATTCAGCTATGGGGCACACCAGAATTGGATCTGATGGCGTCTCGTCAGAATGCCAAACTGCCTCGTTACGGGTCCAGGGATCCCAAGGCGGTACTGATAGATGCTCTAGCAGTGCCTTGGTCCTTCAATCTGGCCTACGTATTTCCACAGCTTCCTCTCCTTCCACGTCTGGTTGCCAGAATCAAGCAGGAGAGAGCTTCGGTGATTCTGATAGCACCTGCATGGCCACGCAGGACTTGGTATGCAGACCTAGTGGGCATGTCCTCGGTTCCACCGTGGACCCTGCCAATGAGGCGGGACCTTCTAATCCAGGGTCCGTTCTCGCATCCAAATCTAGTTTCTCTGCATCTGACTGCTTGGAGATTGAACGCCTAATTCTATCTAAGCATGGGTTCTCTGAGTCGGTCATTGATACCCTGATTCAGGCTAGAAAACCTGTCACCAGGAAGATCTATCATAAGATTTGGCGCAAATATCTTTATTGGTGTGAATCCAAAGGTTACTCGTGGAGTAAGATTAGGATTCCTAGAATATTGTCTTTTCTCCAAGAGGGTTTGGAGAAGGGATTATCAGCTAGTTGTCTTAAAGGGCAAATATCTGCTTTGTCTATTCTACTACACAAACGTCTGGCAGATGTCCCAGACGTTCAAACCTTTAGTCAGGCTTTGGTCAGAATTAAGCCTGTATTTATGCCTGTTGCTCCTCCTTGGAGCCTAAACTTAGTCCTTAGAGTTCTTCAAGGGGTTCCGTTTGAACCTATGCATTCCATAGATATTAAGCTTCTATCTTGGAAAGTTTTGTTTTTAGTTGCTATCTCTTCGTCTCGAAGAGTTTCTGAGCTATCTGCTTTACAGTGTGATTCACCTTATCTTATTTTCCATGCAGATAAGGTGGTTTTGCGTACCAAACCTGGGTTTCTTCCTAAGGTTGTTTCTAATAAGAATATCAATCAAGAGATTGTTGTTCCTTCAGTGTGTCCTAATCCTTCATCAAAGAAGGAACGTCTGTTGCACAATCTTGATGTGGTTCGTGCTTTAAAGTTCTACTTACAAGCAACCAAAGATTTCCGTCAAACATCTTCATTGTTTGTTGTTTATTCTGGAAAGCGGAGAGGCCAAAAGGCTACGGCTACCTCTCTTTCCTTTTGGCTGAAAAGCATCATCCGTTTGGCCTATGAGACTGCTGGACTGCAGCTTCCTGAAAGGATTACTGCTCATTCTACTAGAGCTGTGGCTTCCACATGGGCTTTTAAAAATGAGGCTTCTGTTGAACAGATTTGTAAGGCGGCGACTTGGTCTTCGCTTCATACTTTTTCCAAATTTTACAAATTCGATACTGTTGCTTCTTCAGAGGCTATTTTTGGGAGAAAGGTTCTACAAGCAGTGGTGCCTTCCGTTTAAGGTCCCTGTCTTGTCCCTCCCTTCATCCGTGTCCTAAAGCTTTGGTATTGGTATCCCACAAGTAAGGATGAATCCGTGGACTCGATACATCTTACAAGAGAAAACATAATTTATGCTTACCTGATAAATTTATTTCTTTTGTGATGTATCGAGTCCACGGCCCGCCCTGTTTATTACGACAGGCATATATATATTTTTATTTTTAAAACTTTCAGTCACCACTGCACCCTATAGTTTCTCCTTTTTCTTCCTAGCCTTCGGTCGAATGACTGGGGGGTGGAGCTAAGGGAGGAGCTATATAGACAGCTTTGCTGTGGGTGCTCTCTCTACCACTTCCTGTAGGGAAGGAGAATATCCCACAAGTAAGGATGAATCCGTGGACTCAATACATCACAAGAGAAATAAATTTATCAGGTAAGCATAAATTATGTTTTTCTCTTGTAAAGGTGTATCTAGTCCACGGGTTCATCCATTACTTGTGGGATATTCTCCTTCCCAACAGGAAGTTGCAAGAGGACACCCACAGCAGAGCTGTCTATATAGCTCCTCCCTTAACTGCCACCCCCAGTCATTCTCTTGCAACTCTCGACAAGAAAGGAAGTATCAAGAGATATGTGGTGACTTAGGGTAGTTTTTACCTTTAATCAAGAGTTTATTTTTAAACGATACCGGCGTTGTACTGTTTTACTCTCAGGCAGAAATTGGAAGAAGAATCTGCCTGGAGGTTGATGATCTTAGCGGTTTGTAACTAAGGTCCATTACTGTTCTCACACATAACTGAAGAGTATGGAAAGAAAACTTCAGTTGGGGGGACGGTTTGAAGATCACCTGCTTTGAGGTATGTTCAGTATATTTTTTTCTAGAGAGATGATAAGGTCTAGAAAATGCTGACAATGCCTGGTATATTTGAGGTAAGCCTGATACAGTGATTTAACAACGACTGGGATCATGCTTACAAGATAAGGGTAATATTCATGTTAACTCTCATATTACTTAGTGTAAAAACATTTGCATAACTTACAAAAAAAAAAACGTTTTTTCTCTGAGGGTGATAAATCTTTATTTTGGGCCTAGTTTTCCACATGGGTTGTTAGATCACTCCTAGGAGTACTTTTTTAAGGCCCTCTGACATTGAGTGCATGGTGGGAGGGGCCTATTTTCACGCATTTTATGCGCAGTTGATATTCAGACTGAGACATCCAGCTTCCCTAAAGGAGTCCTCTGGCATCTAGGACCACTATAGAGGGTTTTTTTCCTGCAAAAATCGTGTTTAAGGGCAGGTAGGAGCCACAGGAGAGCTGTGGCAGTGTGTTTGACTGTTTTTTAACGGTTTTACCGTTTTTCTAATCCGGTTTGGGGCCTAAGGGGTTAATCATCCATTTGCAAGTGGGTGCAATGCTGCTTTAGTCTCTTATACACACTGTAAAAATTTCGTAGAGTTTAGTACTTTTAAACACTGTTTTGCAGTTTATGTGGTAGTTTTTTTCTCTTAAAGGCACAGTACCGTTTTTGTTTAATTGCTTTTTCACATTTATTAAAGTGTTTTCCAAGCTTGTTAGTCTCATTACTAGTCTGTTAAACATGTCTGACATAGAGGAAACTCCTTGTTCATTATGTTTAGAAGCCATTGTGGAACCCCCTCTTAGAATGTGTACCAAATGCACTGACCTTTCTATAAGTTATAAAGACCATATTATGGGTTTTAAAGATTTATCACCAGAGGTTTCTCAGACTGACAAAAGGGAGGTTAAACCACCTAGCTCTCCCAATGTGTCAGAACCTATATCTCCCGCGCAAGTGACGCCAAGTACATCTGGCGCGTTCAATGCATTTACCTTACAAGACATGGCGACAGTTATGAATCATACCCTCACAGAGGTATTGTCAAAACTGCCAGGGTTACAAGGAAAGCGAGACAGCTCTGGGGCTAGAACAAATACAGAGCTTTCTGACGCTTTAGTAGCTATGTCTGATATACCCTCACAATGTACAGAAGCCGAAGCAGGAGAGCTTCTATCTGTGGGTGACATTTCTGATTCAGGGAAGGTGTTACTTCAGTCTGACTCTGAAATGACAGCATTTAAATTTAAGCTTGAACACCTCCGCTTGTTGCTCAGGGAGGTTTTAGCAACTCTGAATGACTGTGACACCATTGTAGTCCCAAAGAAATTGTGTAAAATGGACAAATACTTTGCAGTGCCTGTTTACACTGATGTTTTTCCAATCCCTAAGAGGTTTTCAGAAATTATTGCGAAGGAATAGGATAGACCAGGTGTACTGTTCTCTCCCCCTCCTGCTTTTAAAAAGATGTTTCCCATAGATGCCGCTACACGGGACTTGTGGCAGACGGTCCCTAAGGTGGAGGGAGCAGTCTCTACCCTAGCTAAGCGTACAACTATCCCTTTGGGTTAGCCACAGCACCAAGAATCTTTACAAAGGTTCTAGGGTCCCTACTGGCGGTTCTAAAGCCACGAGGCATAGCGGTGGCTCCATACCTAGACGACATTATGATACAGGTGTTGAATTTTCAAATCGCCAAGTCCCATACGGACATTGTTCTAGCATTCCTGAGGTCTCATGGGTGGAAGGTGAACGAAGAAAAGAGTTCTCTCTCCCCTCTCACAAGAGTTTCCTTCCAAGGAACTCTGATAGATTCAGTAGAAATGAAGATTTTTCTGACAGAGGTCAGGTTGTCAAAGCTTCTAACTTCCTGCTGTGCTCTTTATTCCACTTCTCAGCCGTCAGTGGCTCAGTGTATGGAAGTAATCGGCTTAATGGTAGCGGCAATGGACATAGTTCCATTTGCCCACCTACATCTCAGACCACTGCAACTTTGCATGCTCAATCAGTGGAATCGGGATTACACAGATTTGTCCCCTCTGCTAAATCTGGATCAAGAGACCAGGGATTCTCTTCTCTGGTGGCTATCTCGGGTCCATCTGTCCAGGGGAATGAGCTTCCGCAGGCCAGAATGGACTATAGGGACGACAGATGCCAGCCTTCTGGGCTGGGGCGCAGTCTGGAACTCCCTGAAGGCTCAGGGTTCGTGGACTCAGGAGGAAGCCCTCCTTCCGATAAACGTTCTGGAACTAAGAGCGATATTCAATGCTCTTCAGGCTTGGCCTCAGCTAGCTGCGGTCAGGTTCATCAGATTTCAGTCGGACAACATCACGACTGTAGCCTATATCAACCATCAGGGGGGTACAAGGAGCCCCCTGGCGATGTTGGAGGTTTCAAAGATAATTCTATGGGCAGAGGTTCACTCTTGCCATCTCTCAGCTATCCATATCCCAGGAGTAGAGAACTGGGAGGCGGATTTCTTAAGTCGGCAGACTTTTCATCTCGGGGAGTGGGTGCTCCATCCGGAGGTATTTGCCCAGTTGATTCAACTATGGGGCAAACCAGAACTGGATCTCATGGCATCTCGTCAAAACGCCAAGCTTCCTCGTTACGGGTCCAGGTCCAGGGATCCCAAGGCAGCGCTGATAGATGCTCTTGCAGCGCCCTGGTACTTCAGCCGGGCTTATGTGTTTCCACCGTTCCCTCTGCTCCCTCGTCTGATTGCCAAGATCAAGCAGGAGAGAGCTTCGGTGATTTTGATAGCTCCTACGTGGCCACGCAGGACTTGGTATGCAGATCTGGTGAACATGTCATCCTTTCCGCCATGGACTCTGCCGCTGAGGCAGGACCTTCTACTTCAAGGTCCTTTCAAACATCCAAATCTCTGCGTCTGACTGCTTGGAGATTGAACGCTTGATTTTATCAAAGCTTGGTTTTTCCGAGTCGGTCATTGATACCTTAATTCAGGCTCGAAAGCCTGTCACCAGGAAAATCTATCATAAGATATGGTGTAAATATCTTCATTGGTGTGAATCCAAGGGTTACTCATGGAGTAAAGTCAGGATTCCTAGAATCTTATCCTTTCTCCAAGAGGGATTGGAGAAAGGATTGTCTGCTAGTTCCTTAAAGGGACAGATTTCTGCTCTGTCTATTCTTTTGCACAAACGTCTGGCTGAGGTTCCAGACGTTCAGGCGTTTTGTCAGGCTTTAGTTAGAATTAAGCCTGTGTTTAAACCTGTTGCTCCGCCATGGAGTTTAAATTTAGTTCTTAAAGTTCTTCAAGGGGTTCCGTTTGAACCTTTGCATTCCATATATATTAAACTTTTATCTTGGAAAGTTCTGTTTTTAGTAGCTATCTCCTCAGCTCGAAGAGTTTCGGAGTTATCTGCTTTACAGTGTGATTCTCCTTATCTGATTTTCCATGCAGATAAGGTAGTTTTACGTACCAAACCTGGGTTTCTTCCTAAGGTAGTATCTAATAAGAACATCAATGAGGAGATTGTTGTTCCTTCATTATGTCCTAATCCTTCCTCAAAGAAGGAACGTCTTTTACACAATCTTGATGTGGTTCGTGCTTTAAAGTTTTATTTACAAGCTACGAAGGATTTTCGTCAAACATCTGCTTTGTTTGTTGTCTACTCTGGACAGAGGAGAGGCCCAAAGGCTTCGGCAACTTCTCTTTCTTTTTGGCTGAGAAGCATAATCCGCTTAGTTTATGAGACTGCTGGCCAGCAGCCTCTTGAAAGAATTACAGCTCATTCCACTAGAGCGGTGGCTTCCACATGGGCTTTTAAAAATGAGGCCTCTGTTGAACAGATTTGTAAGGTGGCGACTTGGTCTTTGCTTCACACTTTTTCTAAATTCTACAAATTTTATACTTTTGCTTCTTCGGAGGCTATTTTTGGGAGAAAGGTC
This sequence comes from Bombina bombina, assembly GCF_027579735.1. Taxonomy (NCBI): domain Eukaryota; kingdom Metazoa; phylum Chordata; class Amphibia; order Anura; family Bombinatoridae; genus Bombina; species Bombina bombina. The sequence goes on along the minus strand of NC_069502.1, from coordinate 1,146,734,988 downwards.
TTACAGGCAGTGGCGCCTTCCATTTAAGTTCCTGCCTTGTCCCTCCCTTC